>NW_013723119.1:0-307 GCF_000517525.1 Limulus polyphemus | reverse complement strand
AGAACTTGTAGTGATTGTTTACTCCTGACGAAGCTGTAATATCGAAATATTGAGGAATAAAATTATATTCTGGAGATAAAGGTCGGGGTTTATTTGCATTAATAAATATGTCTAGTAAAGTACTCCAGTTTGCATTAAAAAACTTAACAATAATCTTTACTTTCTTAAATACTGAAGCAGCAGTCTAGCGTATTGTTATAATGATACTCTCTGTCGCGTAACAATATTATTTTTCTCATAGCAACTACTACTTAGAAACTTGTGAGATATTAAATGTTGAACTTGAAAGAAGCGTTTTACTAAAACT
>NW_013723118.1:0-307 GCF_000517525.1 Limulus polyphemus | reverse complement strand
AATACCAACGACAGAATAGTGTTGTACTTGCCTCATCATTAGTCGCTAATACCAACGACAGAATAGTGCTGTACTTGCCTCATCATTAGTCGCTAATATCAACCACGGAACAGTATTGTACTTGCCTCATCATTAGTCGCTAATACCAACGACAGAATAGTGTTGTACTTGCCTCATCATTAGTCGCTAATACCAACGACAGAATAGTGCTGTACTTGCCTCATCATTAGTCGCTAATATCAACCACGGAACAGTATTTTACTTGCCTCATCATTAGTCGTTAATATCAACGACAGAATAGTGTTGT
>NW_013723117.1:0-307 GCF_000517525.1 Limulus polyphemus | reverse complement strand
GTATCACCCATTGTGGGCTGAATAAGGCGAGGTCTGTTAGCGTCGCCGATTTGTGGGCGGAAGAGGGCGAGGCATAAACCTTGAGCGCGATGTTTTCGAGTTGCCCTAAATACGGCCTTATTTTTACAAATAAACGTGTTTGATATTTTATGATTGTTTGTTTTATCGCTAGTTTGTAAAATGAACAGATGTAATTTAAAGTTCAAAGCTAAGCGTTGTCGTATTTGACATTTTAAATTATCATGCACGTGAATATATAATACACATACATATATATATATATATATATATATATATATATATATAG
>NW_013723116.1:0-307 GCF_000517525.1 Limulus polyphemus | reverse complement strand
TATGGATCCATATACCAAATAATTTGATATTAACTGATGTTACATGGATCCATATACCCAATAATTTGATATTAACGTATGTCACATGGATCCATATATCCAATAATTTGATATTAACGTATGTCACATGGATCCATATACCCAATAATTTGATATTAACGTATGTCACATGGATCCATATACCCAATAATTTGATATTAACGTATGTCACATGGGTCCATATACTCAATACTTTGATATTAACTTATGTTACATGGGTCCATATACCCAATAATTTGATATAACGTATGTCACATGGATCCATATA
>NW_013723115.1:0-307 GCF_000517525.1 Limulus polyphemus | reverse complement strand
AACGTCTCTGTATTTTCTCTACCTCCTGCTGTTGTTTATTTCCTCTCTGTCTCTCCAACGTCTCTGTGATTTTCTCTACCTCCTGCTGTTGTTTATTTCCTCTCTGTCTCTCCAACGTCTCTGTGATTTTCTCTACCTCCTGCTGTTGTTTATTTCCTCTCTGTCTCTCCAACGTCTCTGTGATTTTCTCTAGCTCCTGCTGTTTTTATTTCCTCTCTGTCTCTCCAACGTCTCTGTGATTTTCTCTATCTCCTGCTGTTGTTTATTTCCTCTCTGTCTCCAACGTCTCTGTGATTTTCTCCACCTC
>NW_013723114.1:0-307 GCF_000517525.1 Limulus polyphemus | reverse complement strand
AATAGTGGGATTTAACCGTATCTACTAATTATAAAGAATAGTGGGATTTAACCGTATCTATTAATTATAACAAATAGTGGGACTTAACCGTATCTATTAATTATAACAAATAGTGGGATTTAACCGTATCTATTAATTATAACAAATAGTGGGATTTAACCGTATCTATTAATTATAACCAATAGTGGGATTTAACCGTATCTATTAATTATAACAAATAGTGGGATTTAACCGTATCTATTAATTATAACAAATAGTGGGATTTAACCGTATCTATTAATTATAACAAATAGTGGGACTTAACCGT
>NW_013723113.1:0-307 GCF_000517525.1 Limulus polyphemus | reverse complement strand
GTAGGAAAGCTTCTAAACCAAATAACAAGGATTAAGCTTTAAATACACTAATAACAGTAAATACGAAGGGAAAACATAATATTTCATACTTACAGAAAATATATTAAAGGGAGTATTACGACAAAAACAATAAATATTAAATAAACATGTTAAAAATGTAATTGACGTGAACAAATTGGAAACGACATAAGACCCCTTGAAAAATTAGCTAGATATATATATTTCTGAAAACGACATTCCAAATGTGCCAACAAAGATTTAGACGCTGTAAACGTTCTTAAACGATAATTAACTAAAGAGAACACAA
>NW_013723112.1:0-307 GCF_000517525.1 Limulus polyphemus | reverse complement strand
TATACATTATCACATTATCTCGCACATCAATGTAGGGCTCATCAAGTTATATATATATATACATTATCACATTATCTCGTACATCAAACTCAAGCGGGTCTATCTTATCTGTAACAAATACTTGTAACCTTGGTACGACAAAACACCAAATATGTCCATCTTATCTGTGATAAACACTTGTAACCTTGGTTCGACAAAACACCAAATACGTTCATCTTATCTGTGACAAACACTTGTAATCCTGGTTCAACAAAACATCAAATACGTCTATCTTATCTGTGATAAACACTTGTAACCTTGGTTCAAC
>NW_013723111.1:0-307 GCF_000517525.1 Limulus polyphemus | reverse complement strand
AAAGTTACCCAAGACAACACATGTTGGCTTCAGGAACATAAGAAACAATAAAAACGTTACCAAGTAAAACAATGTTGCTACAGTAACGTTACCCAAGACAACACATGTTGGCTTCGGGAACATAAGAAACAATAAAAACGTTACCAAGTAAAACAATGTTGCTACAGTAACGTTACTAAGTAAAACAATGTTGCTACAGTAACGTTGCCCAAGACTGTACATGTTGGCTTCGGGAACATAAGAAACAATAAAAACGTTACCAAGTAAAATAGTGTTGCAACAGTAACGTTACCCAAGACAACACATG
>NW_013723110.1:0-307 GCF_000517525.1 Limulus polyphemus | reverse complement strand
GTACTAATAATACACAACTTGCCCTTTATTCATGGTCCAGGTAATATACATTAGTAATCCACAGAACACGTCCTTTATTCATGGTACAGAAGCCATACTATTTTACTAATGCACACAACCTGTCCTCTATACTTGGTTCAGAAGTTACACCATTTTACTAATGCACACAGCCTGTCCTCTATACTTGGTTCAGAAGTTACACCATTTTACTAATGCACACAGCCTGTCCTCTATACTTGGTTCAGAAGTTACACCATTTTACTAATGCACACAGCCTGTCCTCTATACATGGTCCAGGAGCCATACT
>NW_013723109.1:0-307 GCF_000517525.1 Limulus polyphemus | reverse complement strand
GTTATATTATAGTAAATCAACCTGCAGAACTGTATGTTATAGTATAGTAAATCCACCTGCAAAACTGTGTGTTATTGTATAGTAAATCAACCTGCAGAACTGTATGTTATATTATAGTAAATCAACCTGCAGAACTGTATGTTATATTATAGTAAATCAACCTGCAGAACTGTATGTTATATTATAGTAAATCAACCTGCAGAACTGTGTGTTATATTATGGCACAAGATATATTCAATATTTTATGGTAATTGTTTCAGAAATTTCTTTATTAGCTGTTTCATCGAAATATAATAATCATATCAAT
>NW_013723108.1:0-307 GCF_000517525.1 Limulus polyphemus | reverse complement strand
ATGTTTGTATTCACGTACATTATCTAACGTCATATTAGTGAGTATTAACATGTTTGTATTCACGTACATTATCTAACATCATATTAGTTAGTATTAACATGTTTGTATTCACGTACATTATCTAACATCATATTAGTGAGTATTAACATGTTTGTATTCACGTACATTATCTAATGTCATATTAGTGAGTATTAACATGTTTGTATTCACGTACATTATCTAACGTCATATTAGTGAGTATTAACATGTTTGTATTCACGTACATTATCTAACGTCATATTAGTGAGTATTAACATGTTTGTATTCA
>NW_013723107.1:0-307 GCF_000517525.1 Limulus polyphemus | reverse complement strand
GCATACACTCGCGGAAAACATGGAACCAGACACACTACTCCTGTATACACTCGCGGAAAACATGGAACCAGACACACTACTCCTGCATACACTCGCGGAAAACTTCGAATAAGATACAATACTCCTGCATACACTCGCGGAAATCTTGGAATAAGACATAGACGACTCAGATGACAACAAAGTTGATGATGGCGCCAATCAAGGGATATAATGCAACTGGACTTGAAATGAACGTTACATTAACTGGCTACTAATGTATAGTAATGCACTGGAACATATCATATCAACTAAACCACTTCCAAAGAGC
>NW_013723106.1:0-307 GCF_000517525.1 Limulus polyphemus | reverse complement strand
TAGTTAATTCCACAATTACCAAAGTCAAAGTTTAGTTATCGATGATAGTGGGATAGCAGTTAATTCCACAGTTACCAAAGTCAAAGTTTAGTTATCAGATGATAGAAGGACAGCAGTTAATTCCACAGTTACCAGAGTCAAAGTTTTGTTATCAGATGATAGTGAGACAGCAGTTAATTCCACAGTTACTAGAGTCAAAGTTTAGTTATCAGATGACAGTGGGACAGCAGTTAATTCCACAGTTACCAGAGTCAAAGTTTAGTTATCAGATGATAGTGGGACAGCAGTTAATTCCACAGTTAACAGA
>NW_013723105.1:0-307 GCF_000517525.1 Limulus polyphemus | reverse complement strand
TTATATATATATATATATATATTGACTTGCAATTCTGTAAGTAGAGATTCACTTTATTTTCTGTCCAGAAAATACTGATGTCTAAAACAAAACTTTTAAAGAAAAATTCGAGGTACGTGATTGAGATAATTCATGTTGAGTTATGTAGTGTTCTACTATAGCTCCTTTTTTCAAGTATTTTTAAATTAACCCCCTTAAAACATTGATTCTGTTACACACAGGACCTCCAGTTTTTCCAACACATTGTTACGTCTCTGGTCATTTGTTAATTTCACGTATAATTTCTTCTGTATGAAACTTTAGCGAC
>NW_013723104.1:0-307 GCF_000517525.1 Limulus polyphemus | reverse complement strand
CTAAACTAAAAATCTGGCGTAGAGGCGACGTACTAAACTAAAAATCTGGTGTAGAGGCGACGTACTAAACTAAAAAATCTGGTGTAGAGGCGACGTGCTAAACTAAAAATTTGGCGTAGAGGTGACGTGCTAAACTAAAAATCTGGCGTAGCGGTGATGTACTAAACTAAAAATCTGGTGTAGAGGCGACGTGTTAAACTAAAAATCTGGCGTACAGGTGACGTGCTAAACTAAAATTCTGGTGTAGAGGCGACGTGCTAAACTAAAAATCTGGCGTAGAGGTGACGTACTAAACTAAAAATCTGGT
>NW_013723103.1:0-307 GCF_000517525.1 Limulus polyphemus | reverse complement strand
ATTAAAGATCTCATATAAACAGTATGTGATAATAACATTTCAGATCTTTGCTTTCCTCCCACAAGTCAAGTGATTGCTCAGAAAGCCTTATGTTAACGATCAAAACTCATCATCTCTGGGCTAGATGATGAGATAAAAGTATGTCATAAATAAACAAATATTAAGCTTGTTGGTTTACAGTATTTTGTTATATTGAATAAATATTATGTCACATCACAAGTATTCCTTTTACACATTCTGAAAAACCATAAAAGACAATATAACAAAATACTGTAAACCAACAAGCTTAATATTTGTAATAAATATT
>NW_013723102.1:0-307 GCF_000517525.1 Limulus polyphemus | reverse complement strand
CTAATGAAGCTAGTTTTAAATAAGTGTGGGACAGGGACGGATTGGGATCCTAAAACGGCAAATACTCAAAATCAGAATGCTATATATATATATATTTATAGATGTAGGGTAGGTTAGTCAGTAGCACTGGGACGGTATAACCGGCCCACCAGGATATTACCCGGCGATCCAATCCGCCCCTCATTGTGGATATCTTAATAGAATACATACGATTACTATTGATTTTATAGTTTGAGGGATTTAGTTACGCCTCAGTTAGAAGAGTCACGTTAGGTGTAATTACAATGCGAGAATGACATGTAATATA
>NW_013723101.1:0-307 GCF_000517525.1 Limulus polyphemus | reverse complement strand
GCAGTGGGTTCTGTTGACCAGCTGTCTTCCCTCTAGTCATTAATGTAGCCCAAGAGTTGGCAGTGTGTACTGTTGACTAGCTGCCTTCCCTCTAGTCATTGGTGTAGCCCAAGAGTTGTCAGTGGGTACTGTTGACTAGCTGCCTTCCCTCTAGTCATTGGTGTAGCCCAAAAGTTGGCAGTGGGTACTGTTGACTAGCTGCCTTCCCTCTCATCATTGGTGTAGCCCAAGAGTTGGCAGTGTGTACTGTTGACTAGCTGCCTTTCCTCTAGTCATTGGTGTAGCCCAAGAGTTGGCAGTGGGTACT
>NW_013723100.1:0-307 GCF_000517525.1 Limulus polyphemus | reverse complement strand
ATAAAAATTTTATAGAAAGTAACATAGAAACTTTATAGAAAGTAACATAGAAACTTTATAGAAAGTAGCATAAAAACTTTATAGAAAGTAACATAAAAACTTTACAGAAAGTAACATAGAAACTTTATAGAAAGTAACAGAAACTTTATAGAAAGTAACATAGAAACTTTATAGAAAGTAACATGGAAACTTTATAGAAAGTAACATAGAAACTTTATAGAAAGTAACATAGAAACTTTATAGATTGTTTTGAAATAAAAGCTTTTGTGTATGGAGTGGATGAATGACATTTTAAATGTTTGCCTAT
>NW_013723099.1:0-307 GCF_000517525.1 Limulus polyphemus | reverse complement strand
CTTGAAAAACATTCAGTAAAATCTTATCCAAATCTCACATGAAGCTGCTCTCTTAGGCTAAGTCAAAGGCAGAAGACTGGAATTTATGGGTTGGGGGTTTTACACAAGGATGTTCAGAGACTGTGGTCCTTCTTTATTCTCCATTGAATGGCTTAACTTGTAAGTATATGTTCTGGAGTTTTGTAGCAATGAAGGTGCCCAAGTTCAAACGTTTCATGTTTATGTTTTTAACTGTTGTTTCAGTGATTGTGATCAAATGATCGTTAAGTGATTGATGATCATGTCTTCAAGTAGTTTACCCGTTGAA
>NW_013723098.1:0-307 GCF_000517525.1 Limulus polyphemus | reverse complement strand
CATATAGGATATGCGAAATAAGAACTGTGCCTTACATTAATACAAACTAATTCATTACATGTGGGATATGTGAAATAAGAACTGTGCCTTACATTAATACAAACTAATTCATTACATGTAGGATATGTGAAATAAGAACTGTGCCTTACATTAATACAAGCTAATTCATTACGTGTAGGATATGTGAAATAAGAACTGTGCCTTACATTAATACAAGCTAATTCATTACGTGTAGGATATGTGAAATAAGAACTGTGCCTTACATTAATACAAACTAATTCATTACATGTAGGATATGTGAAATAAG
>NW_013723097.1:0-307 GCF_000517525.1 Limulus polyphemus | reverse complement strand
CACTTTAATATTGATTGTTACATGTCGAATTCATTTCGATATCAAACACTTTAATATTGATTGTTATATGTCGAATTCATTTCGATATCAAACACTTTAATATTGGTACATGTCGAGTTCATTTCGATATCAAACACTTTAATATTGTTACATGTCGAATTCATTTCGATATTAAACACTTTAATATTGTTACATGTCGAATCATTCCGGTATCAAACACTTTAATATTGATTGTTACATGTCGAATTCATTTCGATATCAAACACTTTAATATTGTTACATGTCGAGTTCATTTCGATATCAAACA
>NW_013723096.1:0-307 GCF_000517525.1 Limulus polyphemus | reverse complement strand
GAATTAAACGGAATTAAAGACAAGAAGTATGAAGTATAAATTAAACAGAATTAAAGACAAGAAGTATAAGGTATAAATTAAATGGAATTAAAGACAAGAAGTATAAAGTATAAATTAAACAGAATTAAAGACAAGAAGTATAAAGTATGAATTAAACGGAATTAAAGACAAGAAGTATGAAGTATAAATTAAACAGAATTAAAGACAAGAAGTATAAGGTATAAATTAAACGGAATTAAAGTCAAGAAGTATAAAGTATAAATTAAACAGAATTAAAGACAAGAAGTATGAAGTATAAATTAAACAG
>NW_013723095.1:0-307 GCF_000517525.1 Limulus polyphemus | reverse complement strand
TCTTTTATAATGTCATTAATACAGAATTAAAATAAAGCCATCTTATATAGTGTCATTAATATAGAACTAGAATAAAGCATTCTTTTATAATGTCATTAATATAGAACTAGCATAAAGCAATCTTTTATAATATTAATATAGAACTAGAATAAAGCAATATTTTATAATGTCATTAATATAGAACTAGAATAAAGCAATATTTTATAATGTCATTAATATAGAACTAGAATAAAGCAATCTTTTATAATGTCATTAATATAGAACCAGAATAAAGCAATCTTTTATAATGTCATTAATATAAAACTAA
>NW_013723094.1:0-307 GCF_000517525.1 Limulus polyphemus | reverse complement strand
GACACCACTGGTCTTATCGTGAATGACACATAATTTCACCTATCTATATATCTGTTGACACCACTCATCTTATCATTAATGACATAACTTCACCTATCTATATATATGTTGACACCACTGGTTTTATCATGAATGTCACATAACTGCCATTGCTTTTAAAGATACTTCAGTTAATACAACTTAATACGTCGAGAACAAACATTGAGAATCAGTGTAACCATAATACCCTGAGAACAAACATTGACAATCAGTATAACCATAATACCTTGAGAACAAACATTGACTATCAGTGTAACCTTAATACCTT
>NW_013723093.1:0-307 GCF_000517525.1 Limulus polyphemus | reverse complement strand
GATATACTAACTGAGAACACATATCACAGATACCACCACTTTCAGTTATTCTGATATACTAACTGAGAACACATATCACAGATACCACCACTTTCAGTTATTCTGATATACTAACTGAGAACATATATCACAGATACCACCACTTTCAGTTATTCTGATATACTAACTGAGAAAACATATCACAGGTACCTACAATGCTGCAAACTGAACAGCTTAAGCATGATCTCAGACTCAACACAGCTTATACCTGGTTCTCAGATTCATAACAAAGTTTTAACAGGTTCTCAGACACATAACAAAACTTTCA
>NW_013723092.1:0-307 GCF_000517525.1 Limulus polyphemus | reverse complement strand
CAAACAAAACAGTTAGTATCGCAGTCAGTGCACGACGCGTGCACAGCTTTATTAAACAATGATGGTAAATATTCGGTTCTGCAGTCAAGTTACGAAAGATAAAACTCTTAAAACAGCTCATCCGTTACAGTGCGTTGCTTCTATGACTTAAGATATTCAGAGGTTTGTCGTTTACTTGATTTGAAGTATAGGAGTTTCTTTTTGTCTGATACGTGATTGGATTATACGTTTTCAAAACTATATATATAATTTTGTTTGATACGTGATTGGATTATACGTTTTCAAAACTATATATATATATATATAA
>NW_013723091.1:0-307 GCF_000517525.1 Limulus polyphemus | reverse complement strand
CACACGCGCACACACACAGTCCAATGTTATATACAACTTTCCACACACGCGCACACACACTGTCCAATGTTATATACAACTTTCCACACACGCGCACACACACTGTCCAATGTTATATACAACTTTCCACACACGCGCACACACACTGTCCAATGTTATATACAACTTTCCACACACGCGCACACACACTGTCCAATGTTATATACAACTTTCCACACACGCGCACACACACTGTCCAATGTTATATACAACTTTCCACACACGCGCACACACACAGTCCAATGTTATATACAACTTTCCACACACG
>NW_013723090.1:0-307 GCF_000517525.1 Limulus polyphemus | reverse complement strand
CCACAGTTCTACATGTAAGGAAATGTTGGTTTTTATAAAGTGTCTTCTTTAGAAATGATGTGTTTAAAGTAGAAAGTAAAGTGAAAACCTGAAGTTTATAACATGTTTTCTTTAAATTAACAAATGTGGAAAATAAAAGAATAATTAAAGAGCTAGCCTTCTATACTACTAAACCAAAATTAAACAGTTAATTAATAATAATAGTTACAACATATTTTAAGTTGTTATGGTATTTTTTACTTAAACTAAAACATGTGATACATGAATAGTTACTACAAGGTCTAATTGTTATATAACACGTTATGTT
>NW_013723089.1:0-307 GCF_000517525.1 Limulus polyphemus | reverse complement strand
AATGCCCACATGTTAAAAATTTGTAGAATGTTATCTTTGATTTATTCCAGTTGGTAGTGTCTATCAAGTCATTAGTACTACAAGATCTTTGATGTTGAACTTACATCTCTTTAATTAATCCAAGTTTTATATGCAGCAGTATTAGTAGAAGTTAAAGAAACACAAAATTTAAGAAATTTTCTGCAACACAATATTAAAACTCTTGGCCTTTCCAGTCCTGGTTTCGAGTTGTTTGCCGTCACAGCCATTTCTAAATTTTTCTCTAATTACTTTTAATATGAAACAGATATATATATATATATATATA
>NW_013723088.1:0-307 GCF_000517525.1 Limulus polyphemus | reverse complement strand
AACCATATAACAGTAGATGAACGAGGAGGAAGTTCATACCAAATACCACCTTACTAAACCATATAACAGTAGCTAAACGAGGATGTAGTTCATACCAAATACCACCTTACTAAACCATATAACAGTAGCTAAACGAGGATGTAGTTCATACCAAATACCACCTAATTAAACCATATAACAGTAGATGAACGAGGAGGAAATTCATACCAAATACCACCTAATTAAACCATATAACAGTAGATGAACGAGGATGTAGTTCATACCAAATACCACCTTACTAAACCATATAACAGTAGCTAAACGAGGA
>NW_013723087.1:0-307 GCF_000517525.1 Limulus polyphemus | reverse complement strand
GTAATGTATATACACGTTCGGTAGTGCGTAATATATATACACATGTTTGGTAGTGTGTAATATATATACACACGCTCGGTAGTGCGTAATGTATATACACGTTCGGTAGTGCGTGATGTATATACACGTTCGGTAGTGCGTAATGTATATACACGTTCGGTAGTGCGTAATATATATAGACGTTCGGTAGTGCGTAATATATATACACGTTCGGTAGTGCGTAATATATATACACGTTCGGTAGTGCGTAATGTATATACACATTCGGTAGTGCGTAATGTATATACACGTTCGGTAGTGCGTAATG
>NW_013723086.1:0-307 GCF_000517525.1 Limulus polyphemus | reverse complement strand
TGCAATGTTAATACACTGAGTAAAGACTCAAACATGCAATGTTAATATACTGAGTAAAGACTCAAACATGCAATGTTAATATACTGAGTAAAGACTCAAACATGCAATGTTAATATACTGAGTAAAGATTCAAACAGGCAATGTTAATATACTGAGTAAAGACTCAAACAGGCAATGTTAATATACTGAGTAAAGACTCAAACAGGCAATGTTAATATACTGAGTAAAGACTCAAACAAGCAATGTTAATATACTGAGTAAAGACTCAAACAGGCAATGTTAATATACTGAGTAAAGACTCAAACAA
>NW_013723085.1:0-307 GCF_000517525.1 Limulus polyphemus | reverse complement strand
GTTGTAGTGACGACTACATCTTAACCTTAGTTTGTTGTAGTAACAACTACATCTTAACCTTAGTTTGTTGTAGTGACATCTACATCTTAACCTTAGTTTGTTGTTGTAACAACTACATTTTAACCTTAGTTTGTTGTTGTAACAACTACATTTTAACCTAGTTTGTTGTAGTAACAACTACATCTTAACCTTAGTTTGTTGTAGTAACAACTACATCTTAACCTTAGTTTGTTGTAGTGACATCTACATCTTAACCTTAGTTTGTTGTTGTAACAACTACATTTTAACCGTAGTTTGTTGTAGTAAC
>NW_013723084.1:0-307 GCF_000517525.1 Limulus polyphemus | reverse complement strand
CAGTGTTACAGATATTTTTCCTTTTAATGCTACAGCTATTTTTCCCCAGTGTTACAGCTATTTTGCCCTCAGTGTTACCGCTATTTTCCCTCAGTGTTACGGCTATTTTCTCCCAGTGTTACAGCTATTTCCCCTCAGTGTAACAACTATTTTCCCCTCAGTGTTACAGCTATTTTCCCCTCAATGCTACAGCTATTTTCCCCTAGTGTTACAGCTATTTTCCCTCAGTGTTGCAGCTATTTTCCCCCAGTGTTAAAGCTATTTTCCCCTCAGTGTTACAGCTATTTTCCCCTCAGTGTTACAGCTA
>NW_013723083.1:0-307 GCF_000517525.1 Limulus polyphemus | reverse complement strand
CTGGTAATAAAGAATATATAACAAAGAAACTTTGGTAATTAGTTGCGGTACGACGGTATCACAACTTGTAATGAAAAATATATAACAAAGAAACTTTGGTAATTAGTTGCTGTACGACGGTATAACAACTGGTAATGAAAAATATATAACAAAGAAACTTTGTTAATTAGTTGTTGTACGACGGTATCACAACTGGTAATGAAAAATATATAACAAAGAAACTTTGGTAATTAGTTGCGGTACGACGGTATCACAACTGGTAATGAAAAATATATAACAAAGAAACTTTGTTAATTAGTTGTTGTAC
>NW_013723082.1:0-307 GCF_000517525.1 Limulus polyphemus | reverse complement strand
GTTATTATTAATTATTCTAGTAGTAGTTTGATTTATTTTTTGTTGCATTCATTCTAGTTGTAGTTTGGTTTATTTTTGTTGTATTTATTCTAGTTGTAGTTTGGTTTATTTTTTGTTGTATTTATTCTAGTTGTAGTTTGATTGATTTTTGTTGTATTTATTCTAGTTGTAGTTTGGTTTATTTTTTGTTGTATTTATTCTAGTTGTAGTTTGGTTTATTTTTGTTGTAATTATTCTAGTTTTAGTTTGATTTATTTTTTTGTATTTTTTGTTGTATTCATTCTAATTGTAGTTTGATTTATTTTTG
>NW_013723081.1:0-307 GCF_000517525.1 Limulus polyphemus | reverse complement strand
ATATATATTTTCCAATTAAGAGACATGCTAAACGTATACATGCGGGGAATAACATGCAAAGTATAAAAAAAAAAAACACTGGTTGATGTCAGAAAATATAGGAAACCTAAAATATCAAAGATACGACTGTACTACACCAGTCAAACGGTTACAACAAATGAACTTTTGTATAATATTACTGACCAGCATAGATAGGCACTGTTGGATTATAGTTATTGATCTATGGCTTGTAATAAACGGTTTAATAGATCGATATATATAAATCAATTGCATTTAATGAATAACTGTTTTTGAATTTCGAACAAAG
>NW_013723080.1:0-307 GCF_000517525.1 Limulus polyphemus | reverse complement strand
CAGGTAATAGGTCAAACGAGGGTCATATGGTTTAAGGTCATTAATTTTCAACATTTTTCTCAATATTCGATCGAATTCAAATCGGAAACCGATTATTTTTTCAGTGTTGAGAGACCAATTTGAGATTTACATCGGAAAATATCAAATTGATCAAAAAGCGAGCTTTGTTTCGTCTTCTATGGGCCTGGTAACACACGCTGGTTCGAACCCTGTTTGCCCATTTTGCCTCCATTTTTCAACGAAAATTTGACATTGACATAAAGAAACCTATGTGGTTACTATGTATTGATTTGGATTCATCATTTTA
>NW_013723079.1:0-307 GCF_000517525.1 Limulus polyphemus | reverse complement strand
ATATAGACTACAATTACGATACCATATAATTGTTTATTATTATATATATATATATATATATATATACATCAAATATATGCATATACACATAAATATCTACACACATGTATATGTAAACATCAAGTACAAATATGAATAAAATCTAATAAGTTATTCATAGTATAATCACTGTGACAGATTTACTATCATATATATATATTAATATCGATATTTGTTTAAGTTGAATTTAGACATTAGAGAAGTTCCAGACCAGAAAGAAGACTCAATATTGTTTGTAAGTTTGTAAAACATTTGTTTATAAATCATT
>NW_013723078.1:0-307 GCF_000517525.1 Limulus polyphemus | reverse complement strand
CCCCACTGATTTATTATAGGACAATGTACGGGGTGACCCAGTGAGATATACCCCACTGATTTATTATGGGACATTGTACGGGGTGACCCAATGAGATATACCCCACTGATTTATTATAGGACAATGTACGGGGTGACCCAATGAGATATACCCCACTGATTTATTATGTATTGGAGACAAACGTACATCACTGAAATAGAACACTTAGCTGGTAACACTGTCAATTAGAACACTTGGCTGGTAATAATATCAATTAGAGCATTTGACTGATAACAATATTCATTAAAACATTTGGCTAATAACAATA
>NW_013723077.1:0-307 GCF_000517525.1 Limulus polyphemus | reverse complement strand
TTAAAACAGTTTTATAGGGTAAAATGGTGGTCAGAAAGTACAAAGTTAAAACAGTTTTATAGGGTAAAATATAGGTCAGAAAGTACAAGGTTAAAACAGTTTTATAGGGTAAAATAGAAGTCAGAAAGTACAAAGTTAAAACAGTTTTATAGGGTAAAATGGTGGTCAGAAAATACAATGTTAAAATAGTTTTATAGGGTAAAATAGAAGTCAGAAAGTACAAGGTTAAAACAGTTTTATAGGGTAAAATAGAGGTCAGAAAATACAAGGTTAAAACAGTTTTATAGGGTAAAATAGAAGTCAGAAA
>NW_013723076.1:0-307 GCF_000517525.1 Limulus polyphemus | reverse complement strand
GATTTGGATACTTACCTCAAACCTAATTGAATATGGCCCTGACACTGATTTGGGTACTTACCTGAAACCTAATTGAATATGGTCCTGACACTGATTTGGGTACTTAACTGAAACCTAACTGATTATGGTCCTGACCCTGATTTGGGTACTTACCTGAAACCTAACTGAATATAATACTGACACTGATTTAGATACTTACCTGAAACCAAACTGAGTATGGTCCTGACACTGATTTGGATATTTACCTAAAACCTAATTGAATATGGCCCTGACACTGAGTTGGGTACTTACCTGAAACCTAACTGAG
>NW_013723075.1:0-307 GCF_000517525.1 Limulus polyphemus | reverse complement strand
TAATCGTTCTGTTGTAACACTTCATGTGGAGATAGACTTAAATTATCATAAATATGTATGTTATGTTATAGTAAAGTACTGTACTATCTATATAGAGTGTTTATTAATTGTTAAATTATATTACTAATTTAAATAACTCTGTAAAACAATAATATACTAGCTATTTCAATCATTGGCTATCATATACGTACATGTAGGCACTACTGAAATAACATGCTAGCATGGTCCATTCTTCCGGAGTGCTTTTCCATAAATAATTTACATATAGTTTCAATGTTGATAGCAGTGAACATCAATAGTATATTAG
>NW_013723074.1:0-307 GCF_000517525.1 Limulus polyphemus | reverse complement strand
GGAATATAACACTAGACGTAATATAACCAGTGAAAGAAAAGAACATGGAATATAACACTAGACGAAATATAACCAGTGAAAGAAAAGAACATGGAATATAACACCAGCCAAAATATAACCAGTGAAAGAAAAGAACATGGAATATAACACTGGACGAAGTATAACCAGTGAAAGAAACGAGCATGGAATATAATACTGGACGAAATATAACCACTGAAAGGAGAGGACAGGAATATAACACTGAACAAAGAGAAAACAGGGAAAGAAGAGAATGCGGAACATAACACTGGAAAAAGAACAAATAGAG
>NW_013723073.1:0-307 GCF_000517525.1 Limulus polyphemus | reverse complement strand
GACAAAGATTAGAACACTTTGACTTACAGGAGAAGTCGACTGAAATAGTTAGAGTTTAGGAACATGACAAAGATTAGAACACTTTGACTTACAGGAGAAGTTGACTGAAATAGTTAGAGTTTAGGAACATGACAAAGATTTGAACTCTTTGACTTACAGGAGAAGTCGACTGAAATAGTTACAGTTTAGGAACATGACAAAGATTTGAACTCTTTGACTTGCAGGAGAAGTTGACTGAAATAGTTAGAGTGTAGGAGCATGACAAAGATTAGAACACTTTGACTTACAGGAGAAGTCGACTGAAATA
>NW_013723072.1:0-307 GCF_000517525.1 Limulus polyphemus | reverse complement strand
ACTGATTAATGGTAGGGATACATCTGTCTTTAACTGTAACATTTTATTCTGACTGATCAGTGGTAGAGATACATCTGTCTTTAACTGTAACATTTTATTCTGCTTGATCAGTGGTAGAGATACATCTGTATTCAACTGTATCATTTTATTCTGACTGATCAATGGTAGGGATACATCTGTCTTTAACTGTAACATTTTATTCTGACTGATCAGTGGTAGAGATACATCTGTCTTTAACTGTAACATTTTATTCTGACTGATCAATGGTAGAGATTCATCTGTCTTTAACTGTATCATTTTATTCTGA
>NW_013723071.1:0-307 GCF_000517525.1 Limulus polyphemus | reverse complement strand
TTTCTTCAATTCTGTAATCATGGAGTTTAACCAAGTACCGACGGTTTCAAATATCAATTACTTTAGCCATATTTTAAACATTGTCTTAAATTTTCAATAGTAAGTTCCAAACAAAATAGGCTTAGTAGAAATTAGCTATGTAGCTAACCCACCCCCGAATAAGTTAGTTTGAATACAATCATAGTATTTACAATGTCTACAAGTATCAATGTCCCTAGCATGGTATTTTAAACCTTGTATTCAGAGATCAGACGCATATTTGTGTGTTGAATAGAAATTTGAAAAACATTAGATAAATTATATATAT
>NW_013723070.1:0-307 GCF_000517525.1 Limulus polyphemus | reverse complement strand
GTTTGGTATGTAGCTTTAAATAAACAAAACTTGAACCTTGTTTAGTGATAGCCACTGAGCTGGTAATCAGATGTTTTGGTTTGGTATGCAGCTTTAAATAAACAAAACTAAAACCTTGTTTAGTGATAGCCACTAAGCTGGTAATCAGATGTTTTGGTTTGGTATGCAGCTTTAAATAAAAACAACAACTAAAAACCTTGTTTAGTGATAGCCACTGAGCTGGTAATCAGATGTTTTGGTTCGGTATCCAACTTTAAATAAATAAACTAAAACCTTAGTTTAGTGATACCACTAAGCTGGTAATCAG
>NW_013723069.1:0-307 GCF_000517525.1 Limulus polyphemus | reverse complement strand
CAGTTAAAGTGAATGACACAGTTCACTCTAACACCATCTGTGACATGACTCTGTATTGACAGCAGTTAAAGTGAATGACATAGTTCACTCTAACACCATCTGTGACATAACTCTGTGTTAACAGTAGTTAATAGTGAATGACACAGTTCACTCTAACACCATCTGTGACATGACTGTATTGACAGCAGTTAAAGTGAATGACACAGTTCACTCTAACACCATATGTGACATGACTTTGTGTTGACAGCAGTTAAAGTGAATGACACAGTTCACTCTAACACCATCTGTGACATGACTCTGTATTGAC
>NW_013723068.1:0-307 GCF_000517525.1 Limulus polyphemus | reverse complement strand
TACTGATGAAATACCGCCGTGTGAGGTGAGTATACACTGATGAAATACCGCCGTGTGAGGTGAGTATACACTGATGAAATACCACCGAGTGAGTTGAGTTTACACTGATGAAATACCGCCGTGTGAGGTGAGTATATACTGATGAAATACCGCCGTGTGAGGTGAGTTTATACTGATGAAATACCGCCGTGTGAGGTGAGTTTATACTGATGAAATACCGCCGTGTGAGGTGAGTATACACTGATGAAATACCGCCGTGTGAGGTGAGTATACACTGATGAAATACCGCCGTGTGAGGTGAGTTTAT
>NW_013723067.1:0-307 GCF_000517525.1 Limulus polyphemus | reverse complement strand
CATTTTTTTAACTCTTAGAAATACTTATGCTACGCAAATTTGTCAGCGCGCTTTAAGTATTGAATTCTGTCCTTGTTGTCAAGTTTAAAGCGATCCTTAATTATTGAGTTGTTATAGCACTCAAGTTTAAATTGAATCTTAATTTCTGAGTTGTGTCATAGCTATCAACTTTAAGTTGAATCTTAAGTATTCTGTTACAGCTATCAACTTTAAGTTGAGTCTTAAGTATTGAGTTGTATTACCGTAATAAATTTTAAGTTCAGCCTTACGTCTTGAGTTGTATTACAGCAATCAATTTTAAGTTGAG
>NW_013723066.1:0-307 GCF_000517525.1 Limulus polyphemus | reverse complement strand
TATAAACCTGTAATCATGGCTTCACCTGCAGGTTCTATAACATATAAAGCCGTAACCATGGCTTCACCGACAGGTCTTCTAACATCTAAACCTGTAATAATGGCTTCGCCAACAGGTCTTCTAACATATAAACCCGTAATCCTGGCTTCACCTACAGGTCTTCTAGCATATAAACCTGTAATCATGGCTTCACCTGCAGGTTCTATAACATATAAAGCCGTAACCATGGCTTCACCATCAGGTCTTCTAACATCTAAACCTGTAATCATGGCTTCGCCAACAGGTCTTCTAACATATAAACCCGTAA
>NW_013723065.1:0-307 GCF_000517525.1 Limulus polyphemus | reverse complement strand
CGTGAAGTAATATTTTTTCAGGAAAACAAATTAAAGGAAAGTATTGTTAGCCTTAAAAGAAAGTCTTCCAGCAACTAAATAAAACGGGCATGTTTTGCTAAAAAAGGGAGTAGATAATTACCAGAGATGTGCCTGCATGCAAATCAAACAGACGAGAAGAAAGCATCATAACAGAAGAGGAAAGTTGAAGAAAGATGAGTGAAATAAATAAGAAGATAACCGTTTTAGCAAAAGAAAAAAAAGACTTCGAGAAACATAAGTACGAACAAGAAAATGAGAAACGAGCAAGTTTAAGAAGAGAGAAGGT
>NW_013723064.1:0-307 GCF_000517525.1 Limulus polyphemus | reverse complement strand
GTTTTGTCTTTCTTACCTGGGTTTCTAGTAGTATAGAACAAAACTATATAACTTGATAGGTTCTGGTTTTGTCTTTCTCACCTGGGTTTCTAGTACTATAGAACAAAACTCTGTAGCTTGATAGGTTCTAGTTTTGTCTTTCTTACCTGGGTTTCTAGTAGTATAGAACAAAACTATATAACTTGATAGGTTTTAGTTTTGTCTTTCTTACCTAGGTTTCTAGTACTATAGAACAAAACTCTGTAACTTCATAGGTTCTGGTTTTTGTCTTTCTCACCTGGGTTTCCAGTAGTATAGTGAAAAACTC
>NW_013723063.1:0-307 GCF_000517525.1 Limulus polyphemus | reverse complement strand
GTATGATGGAATATAAAAACATGGAATAATAGTAGCATGATGGAATTGCTACTATTATTTCATGTTTTTTGATGGAATATAAAAACTTGAAATAATAGTAGTATGATGGAATATAAAAACATGAAATAATATTAGTATGATGGAATATAAAAACATGGAATAATAGCAGTATGATGGAATATAGAAACTTGAAATAATAGTAGCATGATGGAATAAAAAAACTTGAAATAATAGTAGTATGATGGAATATAAAAACATGGAATAATAGTGGCATGATGGAATATAAAAACTTGAAATAATAGTAGTG
>NW_013723062.1:0-307 GCF_000517525.1 Limulus polyphemus | reverse complement strand
GTTTTGTCAAAACAAGAAAAATTAATTGATTTACAGACAATAAAAAAACATGTCTGTCAGTCCTGATACACATATCATGATGACACAGTATTTTGATACTACCCAAAAGTTCCGATACACTTGTTCCTTACTTTTCAAACATACTATACTTAGTTATTATCTGCAGGTGAATACTTGTCACGGTCTCCTCTGTTACAGACATATATCTTTACATTATGTGTTACAGAACTTGATGGAGGATGGGAGCGTGAAAATGTGTTCTCCAAAACAGAGAAGTGTTGAGAGTAGCAATGTAGAAGAGAGAAGC
>NW_013723061.1:0-307 GCF_000517525.1 Limulus polyphemus | reverse complement strand
CGACCTTACTAGAATGGTGTTCAGCAAACTCATGACCAGTGCACGACCTTACTAGAATGGTGTTCAGCAAACTCATGACCAGTGCACGACCTTACTAGAATGGTGTTCAGCAAACTCATGACCAGTGCACGACCTTACTAGAATGGTGTTCAGCAAACTCATGACCAGTGCACGACCTTACTAGAATGGTGTTCAGCAAACTCATGACCAGTGCACGACCTTACTAGAATGGTGTTCAGCAAACTCATGACCAGTGCACGACCTTACTAGAATGGTGTTCAGCAAACTCATGACCAGTGCACGACCT
>NW_013723060.1:0-307 GCF_000517525.1 Limulus polyphemus | reverse complement strand
CTCCATTACTTGTCTTATGTTAAAAATGTATGTAGACACCATTACTTGTCTTATGTTAAAAATGTAGGTAGACACCATTACTTGTCTTATGTTAAAAATGTACGTAGACTCCATTACTTGTTTTATGTTAAAAATGTATGTAGACACCATTATTTGTCTTATGTTAAAAATATATGTAGACTCCATTACTTGTTTTATGTTAAAAATGTATGTAGACACCATTATTTGTCTTATGTTAAAAATGTATGTAGACACCATTACTTGTCTTATGTTAAAAATGCATGTAGACTCCATTACTTGTCTTATG
>NW_013723059.1:0-307 GCF_000517525.1 Limulus polyphemus | reverse complement strand
AAATGACGATCAAATCTACACCATTCTGTTAGAATAACTCAACGTGTGTGTATTAATATAAAAGTGACTGACGATCAAATCTAACCATTCTGTTGAAATAACTCACCGTGGGTGCATTAATATAAGAGTTACTGACGATCAAATCCAACCATTCTTTTGAAATAACTCACTGTGGTGCATTAATATAAGAGTGAATGACGATCGAATCCAACTATTATGTTAGAATATCTCACCGTGAGTGAATTAAAATAAAAGTGACTGACGATCAAATCTAGCCATTCTGTTAGAATAACTCACAGTGGGTGCA
>NW_013723058.1:0-307 GCF_000517525.1 Limulus polyphemus | reverse complement strand
GAATCTAAAGGTTATCTACTTGACTAGGAACCTAACGGTTAATCTACTTGACTAGGAACCTAACGGTTAATCTACTTGACTACGAATCTAACGGTTAATCTACTTGACTACGAACCTAACGGTTAATCTGCTTGACTACGAATCTAAAGGTTAATCTACTGGACTAAGAATCTAACGGTTAATCTGCTTGACTACGAACCTAACGATTAATCTGCTTGACTACGAATCTAAAGGTTAATCTACTTGACTACGAATCTAAAGGTTAATCTACTTGACTACGAACCTAACGGTTAATCTACTTGACTAC
>NW_013723057.1:0-307 GCF_000517525.1 Limulus polyphemus | reverse complement strand
ATGCTATCATAGTAACATAAGATGACTAGGTAAGGTCACTACATGCTATCATAGTATCACAAGATAGCACGTTAAGGTCACTACATGCTATCATAGTATCACACGATAGCACGTTAAGGTCACTACATGCTATCATAGTATCACAAGATAGTACGTTAAGGTCACTACATGCTATCATAGTATCACAAGATAGCACGTTAAGGTCACTACATGATATTATAGTATCACAAGATAGCACGTTAAGGTCACTACATGCTATCATAGTATCACAAGATAGCACGTTAAGGTCACTACATGCTATCATAGT
>NW_013723056.1:0-307 GCF_000517525.1 Limulus polyphemus | reverse complement strand
ACTATCTAACCCCCCTATACAACACTATCTAATCACATTCCAACACTATATAACCCCATTCCAACACTATCTAACCCCATCACAACACTATATAACCCCATTGCAACACTATCTAACCCCATTACAACACTATCTAATCATATTCCAACACTATATAACTCCATTACAACACTATCTAATCATATTCCAACACTATATAACTCCATTCCAACACTATCTAACCCCATCACAACACTATATAACCCCATTCCAACACTATCTAACCCCATTCTAACACTATCTAACCCCATTCCAACACCATCTAACC
>NW_013723055.1:0-307 GCF_000517525.1 Limulus polyphemus | reverse complement strand
AAGAAGAAAGTTACATTATATAAAGTTGTCAATGATTGAGATTTCTCTAGTGAAGCATGCAACTTGTTTCTTATCGCTTCACTAGAGAAATTTCAGTCATTTACAACTTTATAAGATAAGAAGAAAGTTACATGCTTCACTAGAGTAATCTTAATCATTGACAACTTTATATGATAAGAAACAAGTTGCATGCTTCACTAGAGAAATCTCAGTCATTTACAACTTTATAAGATAAGAAGAAAGTTACATGCTTCACTAGAGAAATCTCAATCATTGACAACTTTATATGATAAGAAGAACGTTATAT
>NW_013723054.1:0-307 GCF_000517525.1 Limulus polyphemus | reverse complement strand
GAAATGAAGTGAAATTAAACACTCACATACTTCATATTAACAATATAAAGATAGTAGCTGAGCTCTGACTCGAACTCAAAGTAAACTCTCACCAACTTCATATTATCAACTATAGTAGCTGAGTTCTGACTCGAAGTGAAAGTAAACCCTCACAAATTTCATATTACTATTATATTAGCTGAGTTCTGCCCTGAAGTCAAATTAAACCCTCACAAACTTAATATTACCAATATAATAGCTATTTCTGCCATGAAGTGATAGTAAACCCTCACCAACTTAATATTACCAATATATTAGCTGAATTCAG
>NW_013723053.1:0-307 GCF_000517525.1 Limulus polyphemus | reverse complement strand
TCTGATTTGACTTCAAGATTATAACAGTACAACTTTTTAAACGATGTGTGGGTCAACGGTAAGATTTGAACTTACAACGCTAAAATTCAGAGCTCGACTCCCTTCGGTGGACAGAGTGCAAATAGCCCACTGATTAGCTTTGCATTAAGAAAACAAAAATAGTTTTTAAATTGTGTGTAATCAAAATCACACCCAATATTTTACGTATTTACAAGAGAGAATGAAGCGATATTTAAATTATGAAAAAAAAGTTTAATATTTCTAAATAAATAATTACATAAATTTCAAACGAATGCATGACAGAAAG
>NW_013723052.1:0-307 GCF_000517525.1 Limulus polyphemus | reverse complement strand
AAATCATACGGGTGGACGGTTATTATTGATTATTCACTGCCAACTTTTCAGCACAGATTTACAAAGTTTTGTGAAATTATCCTAATTTAAGAGCGTTTAGCGTCACGTGATACTAGCTTAAACAATTAGCATAAATAATGATGATGCTTGATATGTCTGTACCGATTGCATAGTGGTGATGACAATAAACTGTTAATCTAAATTCCATGGTGTTACCATAAAGGAAGCTATTAACACTGTTTTAGATAAGAAAAACTACCACTGTATATTTTAAAGAATCTGGTTGGTTCTGTAAAGTATAGATCTG
>NW_013723051.1:0-307 GCF_000517525.1 Limulus polyphemus | reverse complement strand
AGCAAAATATCTACATTTTCACACTTATAATACAACGCTAGGAATAATATGTTTTAGGATCTAAACAGCATTTTACATAACAACGAAACCATACACTCAGAGCACAAACAATAATCTACACAAGCAGGACAAATAGACGAAAACTCACATAAGATTGTGAAATAATATGCTTTAAGAACAGAGTATTAATAACAACATCAATATAACAATACATCTATATAATGCCCGAGAAACGGTTATATCCGACAAACTGTTGCATTATATACGCAATACATAAGTTCTCAGACAAAAACAATAAATACACTAG
>NW_013723050.1:0-307 GCF_000517525.1 Limulus polyphemus | reverse complement strand
GGTTAACGCAATCCATGCTGACACTGAAAGACTTTCATATATTGAAAACCTGTCTTGGGCAGTGTGGTATATCACAATTAAACAGGAAAGGAGAGAAGTTAGGCTCGTTGATAAGCGGCAGTTCTCATATCTCGGGCTTAATTGTAGACTTCCCTATGTATTCCGACAGTTCAATCACAGAGAAATAAGCAAGACACTGATTCACACAAATAGCAGAGTTCAATGGTTTACAGTTAACAGTTACAGCACTATAAATTATGGTTAGTGGGTAAGTGATTGGTGTGTATGTGTATGGCTGGCAAGTTAA
>NW_013723049.1:0-307 GCF_000517525.1 Limulus polyphemus | reverse complement strand
CTACTATATTGTATGATATTATACAAAAGAACTTCTACTATATTATATAATATTATACAAAAGGACTTCTACTATATGATATAATATTATACAAAGGAACTTGTACTATATTATATAATATTATACAAAAAGACTTCTACTATATCATATAATATTATACAAAGGAACGTCTACTATATCGTATATTATACGTAGGAACTTGTACTACATTATATAATATTAAACAAAAGGACTTCTACTATACCATATCATATGATACAAAGGAGCTTCTACTATATCATATAATATTATACAAAAGAACTTCTAC
>NW_013723048.1:0-307 GCF_000517525.1 Limulus polyphemus | reverse complement strand
CAATAATTACATCGTGGACAGTATTAACGTATCAATAATTACATTGTGGACAGTATTAAAGTATCAATAATTATATTGTGGACGACATTAACGTATCAATAATTACATTGTGGGCAGTATTAACGTATTAATAATTACATCGTGGACAGTATTAACGTATCAATAATTACATTGTGGACAGTATTAAAGTATCAATAATTATATTGTGGACGACATTAAAGTATCAATAATTACATTGTGGACGGTATTAACGTATTAATAATTACATTGTGGACAGTACTAACGTATCAATAATTACATTGTGGAC
>NW_013723047.1:0-307 GCF_000517525.1 Limulus polyphemus | reverse complement strand
TCAAAGAATGAAATAAGACTTGATAAAGTAACTTTATCAAGTCTTTACATGATACCGTAATGTTACGTGTATATACTTTATCAAGTCTTTACATGATACGACTCGTAATGTTACGTCAAAGAATGAAATAAGACTTGATAAAATATACACCAGTAATGTTACATCGTATCATGTAAAGACTTGATAAAGTATATACACTCGTAATGTTACGTCGTATCATGTAAAGACTTGATAAAGTATACACCAGTAATGTACATCGTATCATGTAAAGAATTGATAAAATATACACTCGTAATGCTACGTCGAA
>NW_013723046.1:0-307 GCF_000517525.1 Limulus polyphemus | reverse complement strand
AACGTAGTTAACTGTTCTATTTGTAGTATACATAGTATATGTATACATACAAATAGAACAGTTAACTACGTTTACGTATATACAAATAGAACAGTTAACTACGTTTATGTCTACGTACAAATAAAACAGTTAACTACTTTATGTATACGTACAAATAGAACAGTTAACTACTATGTATACATACAAATAGAACAGTTAACTACGTTTACGTATATACCAATAGAACAGTTAACTACGTTAATGTATATACAAATAGAACAGTTAACTACGTTAATGTATATACAAATAGAACAGTTAACTACTATGC
>NW_013723045.1:0-307 GCF_000517525.1 Limulus polyphemus | reverse complement strand
CTTATTGGGTTACTTTATATACGTAGTAGTTGTCTTATTGGGTTACTTTATATACGTAGTACTTGTCTTATTGGGTTACTTTATATACGTAGTACTTGTCTTATTGGGTTACTTTATATACGTAGTAGTTGTCTTATTGGGTTACTTTATATACGTAGTAGTTCTTATTGGGTTACTTTACATACGTAGTAGTTGTCTTATTGGGCTACCAATATACGTAGTAGTTAGTCTTATTGGGCTACCAATATACCTAGTAGTTGTCTTATTGGGTTACCAATATACCTAGTAGTTGTCTTATTGGGCTACC
>NW_013723044.1:0-307 GCF_000517525.1 Limulus polyphemus | reverse complement strand
ACGAAGTACCGGTACAAAACGCAAAACCTTCCATAACTCTTTTAAAACGAATAGTATGGAAGGTGAAACTATGCATGTAATTGCTCACTTTATCGTTGTTTGGGATGTAGGTACTTCTCCAATATAGTTTCCCGAATTGGATTTCTTGTTTCCAGAGGGGAGAAACAATCAGTAACCCATTGACATACAAAATTCTAACTTTCTAGTATTACTATTTCGATTTTTGTGGTCGCTTTATGTTTCTCTTTTAATGGCTTGCCTGAAGGCGTTTGTGTACTGAACTGAAGCTTTTCTCAAGATTTCCACC
>NW_013723043.1:0-307 GCF_000517525.1 Limulus polyphemus | reverse complement strand
TTTTATAAAGAAGGATACCCCCCTGATCTGCTGCTTCCATTGCACGTGTAACGTGTAATTGTCACATTGTTCACATTGGTAGCCAGTCACAAATACCTGTAGCGTGGGTCAAAGTCTCTCCCTTATCGACTCTAATCCAATATCTGGCTGAGAATAGTTTTTGGGTGGTAGATGTTTACTGGGATTCCGATACACAGATGGGCAACTAGTCCCTGATCTAAGGCAATAGAGCGATAGAGCAACTCTTTGTAAAATCGTGAACGATCATCTATACTAGATCAGTGATCGAATTGATATTTGTTCTCTC
>NW_013723042.1:0-307 GCF_000517525.1 Limulus polyphemus | reverse complement strand
AGACCACAACTTTGTATGTATCTCCGTGTGGACCCAACAAAAGTATGATGTATTTAAAGTAGAGAAAAGTTCGTGTATTTAAAGTAGAGAAAAGTCCGTGTGTTTAAAGTAGAGAAAAGTCCGTGTATTTAAAGTAGAGAAAAGTCCGTGTGTTTAAAGTAGAGAAAAGTCCGTGTGTTTAAAGTAGAGAAAAGTCCGTGTGTTTAAAGTAGAGAAAAGTCCGTGTGTTTAAAGTAGAGAAAAGTCCATGTATATTTAAAGTAGAGAAAAGTCCGTGTATTTAAAGTAGAGAAAAGTCCGTGTATTT
>NW_013723041.1:0-307 GCF_000517525.1 Limulus polyphemus | reverse complement strand
CTGATGTTAAACTTCAGCCTTACGTTTTGGCACGATTAATCACTGATGTTGAACTTCAGCCTTACGTTTTGGCAGCACGATTAATCACTGATGTTGAACTTCAGCCTTACGTTTTGGCAGCACGATTAATCACTGATGTTGAAATTCAGCCTTACGTTTTGGCAGGACGATTAATCACCGATGTTGAACTTCAGCCTTACGTTTTGGCACGATTAATCAGTGATGTTGAACTTCAGTCTTACGTTTTGGCACGATTAATCAGTGATGTTGAACTTCAGCCTTACATTTTAGCAGATTAATCACCGAT
>NW_013723040.1:0-307 GCF_000517525.1 Limulus polyphemus | reverse complement strand
GTGTTCTATATTATTAAACTGTAACGTGTTATATAGTGTGTTATATATTATTAAACTGTAACGTGTTATATAGCGTGTTATATATTATTAAACTGTAACGTGTTATATAGTGTGTTCTAAATTATTAAACTGTAACGTGTTATATAGTGTGTTCTAAATTATTAAACTGTAACGTGTTATATAGTGTGTTATATATTATTAAACTGTAACGTGTTATATATTATTAAACTGTAACGTGTTATATATTATTAAACTGTAAGGTGTTCTATATTATTAAACTGTAACGTGTTCTATAGTGTGTTCTATA
>NW_013723039.1:0-307 GCF_000517525.1 Limulus polyphemus | reverse complement strand
AAACAAACAATACCAAGTTGCATGGTTCTCGTGAGATTTCGTGGTTAAATATATAATAATAAGCCACTATTATAATAAACAAATACACAATGGTAATATCTAATCTAACTGCCAGCTGTGTTACACGGAGTTTCCTTGACAACTTGCACAGGGAATAGGGTACATAACATGTATTTTGTACATCATACACATGCACATCCAAACACCTGCGTAGGTCTAGAGCTGGTTTTGTAATAATCACACGGTTGTATAGCTTTGCAAGAAATCACAAGAAGACAAAGCTATATATAATAATACATATCTTAAG
>NW_013723038.1:0-307 GCF_000517525.1 Limulus polyphemus | reverse complement strand
GTTCTAAGTATAGTACAATCACATGTATAATGATCGAAGTTATTGTGACACAATAATAAAAATAGAACAGAACAACTAATGTTCTAAGTATAATACAATCACATGTATAATGATCGAAGTTATCGTGACACACTAATAAAAATAGAACAGAACAACTAATGTCCTAAATATAGAATCATATATATAATGATCGAAGTTATCGTGACACACTAATAAAAATAGAACAGAACAACTAATGCTCTAAGTATAGTACAATCATATGTATAATGATCGAAGTTATCGTGACACACTAATAAAAATAGAACAG
>NW_013723037.1:0-307 GCF_000517525.1 Limulus polyphemus | reverse complement strand
AGCAGATTACTATGCTTGTAACTACAAGCCGAATACTCTTCAAATGGTAATAAGGCTGAACAAACTTAGTGAAACATTTGTTAGCGGATTACTATGCTTGTAACTACAAGCCGAATACTCTTCCAATGGTAATAAGGCTGAACAAACGTAGTGAAACATTTGTTAGCAGATTACTATGCTTGTAACTACAAGTCGAATACTCTTCAAATGGTAATAAGGCTGAACAAACTTAGTGAAACATTTGTTAGCAGATTACTATGCTTGTAACTACAAGTCGAATACTCTTCCAATAGTAATAAGGCTGAAC
>NW_013723036.1:0-307 GCF_000517525.1 Limulus polyphemus | reverse complement strand
AAAGGCTATAATTGTTGCTTGTAGATTTCTATCATTGATTTTTACTTTGGGTTCAAGAACAGACTTCATGTGTCAAATATTTACCCAGTTTTATCATCATAAACCATGCAAAACTTGAAACTTGTTTAACAATATCTAGTGGATTAAAACTAATAGTTTAGCAAAAGTAGAAAAAAGTTTAAAAGGTTGTGTTGGTATTTTAAATGAAATTTTTATAAACGAAAATTAATTTTTTCTTGTACATTTTTACATGTATATATATATATAATGTTTTTACCCCTGCAGGTATTCTTAGTTGTTGAACAGC
>NW_013723035.1:0-307 GCF_000517525.1 Limulus polyphemus | reverse complement strand
ACTACTATAAACATCCAATCACATGTCTGATTCAGATGTATATTATTATACCATTATTGGTACTATTATAAACATCCAATCACATGTTTGATCAGATGTATATTACTATACCATTATTGGTACCACTATAAACATCCAATCACATGTCCGATAAGATGTATCCAATATATTATAATATCATTATTAACACTATAAACGTCCAATCAAATGTTTTAGAACATTATTCAAATTTAATATTCACCTTTGACCTCAGCAAACTACCTACATAGTTTAATATTCACCTTTGACCTCAGCAAACTACCTACAC
>NW_013723034.1:0-307 GCF_000517525.1 Limulus polyphemus | reverse complement strand
ATTCAAGGTCTCTACCCATGCGGTGGGCACATCACAGACAACCCAATCCCCCTCCGTGACTCAGCGGTAAACTTGAGGACTTATAAAGCTAAAATTCAAGGTCTCTACCCATGCGGTGGGCACATCACAGACAACCCAATCCCCCTCCGTGACTCAGCGGTAAACTTGAGGACTTATAACGCTAAAATTCAAGGGCTCTACCCATTCGGTGGGCACATCACAGACAAACAAACCATTATACAGCTTTGCAGTACAACAAATAAACAAAGAAACGAGGTAAAAAGGGTGTTTAAAGTTTGTTTCTAAC
>NW_013723033.1:0-307 GCF_000517525.1 Limulus polyphemus | reverse complement strand
AAGTCCGTTTTGATATTTATGTTTGTTGGACCAATAGTTCAGACTGTATGCTAAGTTCTTTTTGATACTTCTGTTTGTTGACATTAGTTGAAACTGTATGATAAGACCTTTTTCATACTTCTGTTAGTTGAAATTAATTTCAGACTGTATGCTAAGTCCTTTTTGATACTTCTGTTTCTTGACATTGGTTCAGACTGTATGCTAAGTCCTTTTTGATACTTCTATTTCTTGACATTAATTGAAACTCTATGCTGTCCTTTTTGATATTTATGTTTGTTGACATTAGTTCAGACTGTACGTTAAGTCC
>NW_013723032.1:0-307 GCF_000517525.1 Limulus polyphemus | reverse complement strand
CTACTCCATGAACATTTAATCGTAACTCTATTTATAGAATTTATAACCACCATACTAATCTTTAGCCTTTCTTGGTACAACTACTCCATAAACACATAGGTATAACTCTAGTTACAAAATTTATAACCACCATACTCATCTTTAGGCTTACTCGGTACAACTACTCCATAAACACCTAGGTGAAACTCTAGTTACCGAATTTATATCCACCATACTCATCTTTTTCCATACTTGGTACAACTACTACATAAACACCTAGGTGTAACTCTAGTTACAGAAATTATAACCACCATACTCGACTTTAGCC
>NW_013723031.1:0-307 GCF_000517525.1 Limulus polyphemus | reverse complement strand
AAGTTTTTATTTACCATATATATATATATATGTGTGTGTGTGTATCGTTCGAAATGTTTTCCCAGAAGTTTTTATTTATATATATATATATATCGATGTGAATTTTTAAACAGAAGTTTAATATATGTATATATGTAACGTTGAGAATGTTTAATCACAAGTTTTATTTACCATATATATATCGTTGTGAATTTTTAGTCAGAAGATTTTATTTTCCATATATATATATATATCGCTGTGAATTTTTAATTAGAAGTTTCTCTTTACCATATATATATATAACGTGGTGAATTTGTTATAAGAAGTT
>NW_013723030.1:0-307 GCF_000517525.1 Limulus polyphemus | reverse complement strand
GTATTGTAGTATTTTCTTCACTGAGTACCGGTATACTGTGGTATTTTAGTATTTTCTTCACTGAGTACCGGTATACTGTGGTATTTTAGTATTTTCTTCACTGAGTACCGGTATACTGTGGTATTTTAGTATCTTCTTCACTGAGTACCGGTATACTGTGGTATTTTAGTATCTTCTTCACTGAGTACCGGTATACTGTGGTATTTTAGTATCTTCTTCACTGAGTACCGGTATACTGTGGTATTTTAGTATCTTCTTCACTGAGTACTAGTACTGTGGTATTTTAGTGTCTTCTTCACTGAGTACC
>NW_013723029.1:0-307 GCF_000517525.1 Limulus polyphemus | reverse complement strand
CATCACCCATGCCATAGGTTGCCAGTTGAGTGATTATATTACACCCATACTGTAGGTTTATTATACTTGAGTGATTACGTCACCCATGCCATAGGTTGCCAGTTGAGTGATTATATTACACCCATGCCATAGGTTGCCAGTTGAGTGATTATATTTCACCCATACTGTAGGTTTATTATACTTGAGTGATCACGTCACCCATGCCATAGGTTGCCAGTTGAGTGATTATATTGCACCCATGCCATAGGTTGCCGGTTGAGTGATTATATTTCACCCATACTGTAGGTTTATTATGGTTGAGTGATCA
>NW_013723028.1:0-307 GCF_000517525.1 Limulus polyphemus | reverse complement strand
ATTGTCTTTATTTTTAAACGTAATTAGCTGTTCTGGTATATTGTCTTTATTTTATAATGTAATTGGCTGTTCTGGTGCACTGTCTTTATTTTATAATGTAATTGGCTGTTCTGGTACATTGTTATTATTTTTTAATGTAATTGGCTGTTCTGGTACATTGTCTTTATTTTTTAATGTAATTGGCTGTTCTGGTGCATTATTTTATTTTTAATGTAATTGGCTGTTCTGGTGCATTATTTTATTTTTACTGTAACTGGCTGTTCTGGTCAATTATCTTTATTTTTAAATGTAACTGGCTGTTCTGGTA
>NW_013723027.1:0-307 GCF_000517525.1 Limulus polyphemus | reverse complement strand
TGTTTGCTGTAACCACCATTCGTGTTTCTATTCTTGTTTTATAATGTTTGCTGTAGCCACCATTCGTGTTCCTATTCTTGTTTTATAATGTTTGCTGTAGCCACCATTCGTGTTCCTATTCTTGTTTTATAATGTTTGCTCTAACCACCATTCGTGTTCCTAATCTTGTTTTATAATGTTTGCTCTAGCCACCATTCATGTTCCTATTCTTGTTTTATAATGTTTAATGTAGCCACATTTGGGTTCCTATTTTTGTTTTATAATGTTTGCTCTAGCCACCAGTCATGTTCCTATACTTGTTGTATGA
>NW_013723026.1:0-307 GCF_000517525.1 Limulus polyphemus | reverse complement strand
ATACATCATACCAGTTTCTAGTATTTAAATACATCTAAGATACATCATACCAGCTTCCAGTATTTTAATACATCTAAGATACATCATACCAGCTTCAAGTATTTTAATACATCTAAGAAACATCGTACCAGCTTCCGGTATTTTAATACATCTAAGATACATCATACCAGCTTCCAGTATTTTAATACATCTAAGAAACATCATATCAGCTTTCAGTATTTGAATACATATAAGATACATCATACCAGTTTCTAGTATTTGAATACATCTAAGATACATCATACCAGTTTCTAGTATTTTAATACAT
>NW_013723025.1:0-307 GCF_000517525.1 Limulus polyphemus | reverse complement strand
CTCAGATATAAAGAAAAAGTTTTTCTCGACAATGTTATTTTTAGTGATATCATAGTATATCGTTTTCTTCGATTATTAGTGGTTTGTATTTTCGATAAAGCTAGGAATAACACGAAAAGCAATAGAAAATAGCAGAAATTATGCATTATTTCAGATGATATAGTATCGAGGTTCTTCAAATTATTTCTTTTGTGGAAGCGCTTGAAGAGCGGTATAGAATTATTTTACAAACCACAGTGAAATGCCTGAAATATGTTTAGATGAGACAAACACACATAAACGATAATTCAATGTAGAGAAAAACGAC
>NW_013723024.1:0-307 GCF_000517525.1 Limulus polyphemus | reverse complement strand
ACACATAATGGTTATGTATACAATATATTAAATACTGTGAAACACATAATGGTTATATATACAATATATTAAATACTGTGAAACACATAATGGTTATATATACAATATATTAAATACTGTGAAACACATAATGGTTATGTATACAATATATTAAATACTGTGAAACACATAATGGTTATATACACAATATATTAAATACTGTGAAACACATAATGGTTATGTATACAATATATTAAATACTGTGAAACACATAATGGTTATATACACAATATATTAAATACTGTGAAACACATAATGGTTATATACA
>NW_013723023.1:0-307 GCF_000517525.1 Limulus polyphemus | reverse complement strand
TATTGACCTTGTACCTATTGCGTACAATCTTCCTCAATTGTCTTAAGATTAACCATGAATGTTACCTCTTTCTTGAAAAGGGAGACTCAAGTGTATTGGCAGCTGTCATTGTAGCTCCCTTCCATTGTTGCTTCCAAAATAATGGAGGCACATTAACTTCTCGGTCCACAGGCTTCATTTGTTTTCGGCTTGACCAATACCTTATTAGCCGCTATTGCCATTTCAATGACAACGTTAAACATTCTTATCCTTCAACACAAATCCATTCCTTCTACTACAATTTGGTTGTTATGTAAAGAATGGCATA
>NW_013723022.1:0-307 GCF_000517525.1 Limulus polyphemus | reverse complement strand
GTAACAAATAATATTATAAACTTATTAGTGTAGGGAAATATAACACCAAGGGAGCAATGTGTCAGACTGTGTAGTTTTATACACTAGTGTAAATATCTTTTGACATTTGACAGGTATGATAAAGAAACAAATAATATTATAAACTTATTAGTGTAGGGAAATCTAATCACCAAGGGAGCAATGTGTCAGACTGTGTAGTTTTATACACTAGTGTAAATATCTTTTGACATTTGACAGATATGTAAAGTAACAAATAATATTATAAACTTATTAGTGTAGGGAAATCTAATACCAAGGGAGCAATGTG
>NW_013723021.1:0-307 GCF_000517525.1 Limulus polyphemus | reverse complement strand
ACATGAGTGTCACACACCTTTCTTTGGTAAAATACTATAAACATGACAGAGAAAGACATGAGTGTCACACACTTTTCTTTCGTAAAGTACTATAAACATGACAGAGAAAGACATGAGTGTCACACACCTTTCTTTGGTAAAGTACTATAAACATGACAGAGAAAGACATGAGTGTCACACCCTTTTCTTTGGTAAAGTACTATAAACATGACAGAGAAAGACATGAGTGTCACACACCTTTCTTTGGTAAAGTACTATAAACATGACAGAGAAAGACATGAGTGTCACACCCTTTTCTTTGGTAAAA
>NW_013723020.1:0-307 GCF_000517525.1 Limulus polyphemus | reverse complement strand
TGAGTAGCCTTTGGTGTTACAACTGTAGCATTTTGTGTCAGAATACAACTGTGACATTTTGTGTAAGAATGAGTAGCCTTTGGTGTTACAACTGTAGCATTTTGTGTAAGAATGAGTAGCCTTTGGTGTTACAACTGTAGCATTTTGTGTAAGAATGAGTAGCCTTTGGTGTTACAACTGTGGCATTCTGTGTCAGAATGAGTAGCCTTTGGTGTTACAACTGACTCATTCTGTGTCAGAAATGTCACAGTTGTAACACCAAAGGCTACTCATTTGTGTAAGAATGAGTAGCCTTTGGTGTTACAAC
>NW_013723019.1:0-307 GCF_000517525.1 Limulus polyphemus | reverse complement strand
GAAGATATTAATATTATTATAAAGTCCAGTTTCAGATCTGATAAAACGTGGAACATTGCTGCTGTTAGAAGATTATTAATATCATCATAAAGTCCAGTTTCATGTCTGATAAAACGTGGAACATTGCTGCAGTTAGAAGATTATTAATATCATTATAAAGTCCAGTTTTAGATCTGATAAAACGTGGAACATTGCTTCAGTTAGAAGATTATTAATATTATTATAAAGTCCAGTTTCATGTCTGATAAAACGTGGAACATTGCTGCAGTTAGAAGATTATTAATATCATTATAAAGTCCAGTTTTAG
>NW_013723018.1:0-307 GCF_000517525.1 Limulus polyphemus | reverse complement strand
CCCATGCTTCGAACTTCTATATCGATGTACACTTGAGTTGGTGGTCCTTTAAAAAAACCAACAAGTACACTAATCAGTCGGTGGTCCTTTAAAACACAACACGAACAATCATTACATCAGTTAACAAAAACAAAATCTAATCTACGATACTGTTGCCATAGTCACAGACAGTATACCATCAACTAAGCCTAGTTCCAGTATCCATTAGTTATTAGATATGAAGAAATGATATCCGTCAGATTACAACCTTACATTATCTTAATATTTATAAACACAATCACCACAACCATTACTACTACCTTACATT
>NW_013723017.1:0-307 GCF_000517525.1 Limulus polyphemus | reverse complement strand
TAATGTATGACACATCAGACACTGCATACGGCCCCTTACATCATAACGTATGACACAGTACACTTCATACTCCCCCCTTACATCATAATGTAAGACACAGTAGACACTTCATACTCCCCTTACATCATAATGTATGACACAGTAGACACTTCATACTCCCCTTACATCATAATGTAAGACAGGAGATATTCCATATCCCCCCTTACATCATAATGTATGACACATTAGACACCTCATACTCCCCTTACATAATAATGTATGACACATTAGACACTTCATACTCCCCATACTTCATAATGCATGACAC
>NW_013723016.1:0-307 GCF_000517525.1 Limulus polyphemus | reverse complement strand
GCTGAAGGTTTGGAACATATTCCTTCATGATATGATAGCTATGTACATGCTGAAGGTTTGGAACATATTCCTTTCATGATATGATATCTATATACATACTGAAGGTTTGTAACATATTCCTTCATGATATGATAGCTATGTACATGCTGAAGGTTAGTAACATATTCCTTCATGATATTATAGCTATATACATACTGAAGGTTTGTAGCATATTCCTTCATGATATGATAGCTATGTATATGTTGAAGGTTTGGAACATATTCCTTCATGATATGATAGCTATGTACATGCTGAAGGTTTGGAACAT
>NW_013723015.1:0-307 GCF_000517525.1 Limulus polyphemus | reverse complement strand
AATATAATAAAATAATTAATATATATATATATATATATATATATATAAGATTTTAAGCCGTTTCGTCTAAACATTTATATTTTCGTGTTATAATTTGTATTCATTCTAGGATGAAAGATGCATAATTTATGTTTATTTCCAAATTTTTTATGGTGGTTGCAAGATCGGTCAAATTTACTGAACCTGTAGAGAGATTAGTTACTGAAAATAACAGATAAAATAGTTTTTTTCTTAAAAAACGTTTCATAACTATTTGGACATCATAAAGACATGTGAAATTTCAAAATTTTCTGATGCATAAAAGTAT
>NW_013723014.1:0-307 GCF_000517525.1 Limulus polyphemus | reverse complement strand
TTTAACTTTACTTTATAGGTGAGGCTTTTAAATAAAGGTTAAATCTTATTAACGATGTATCTTAATCCTACATCTCTACATATGTTTCTACTAGGACACATTCTATCATCAGCTCTCTGTATTTTGTACCTTATTTCCATTTCTTTGTTTTGTTTATGAGGGAATTTTGTTTTTCAGAGTTGACACTTTAGTTTCTTTCAGGTTTGTCAGTTTAGAGGAAGGAAGCAATATTATATATTTATTGACGAAGGTAGAAGATTTGCAAAAAAGTAAATATAATATTATTAGATAAGAACTACGAATTTTC
>NW_013723013.1:0-307 GCF_000517525.1 Limulus polyphemus | reverse complement strand
CTAGCGCAGATAGCCCTCGTGTAGCTTTGTCGCGAAATTACAAAAACAAAACAAACTAGTTATTGTATATATATATATATATATTTACGAGATTCAAACCATCAATCTAATGACCGCCTCCAATCTCTCTCTCTTTCTCTGATGATTTTACCCCTAATGTTTCATTATAATCACGTAGCAGATGAGAATATTATATTATATTAAACAAAACACAAAGTTTTTGGAGAAAATGCAATTATACGTGAATACTTATCATTGAACAAACGAAACAAAACACAAAAGTTTGGCGGAAATGCAATTATACGCG
>NW_013723012.1:0-307 GCF_000517525.1 Limulus polyphemus | reverse complement strand
AGAATGTTGTGAATTGGTGCATAAACTATGTAACAACAGAACGTTGTAAATGGGTGTATAAACTGTAACAACAGAACGTTGTGAATTGGTGCATAAACTGTGTAACAAAAGAACGTTGTAAATGGGTGTATAAACTGTAACAACAGAACGTTGTAAATGGGTGTATAAACTGTAATAACAGATCGTTGTGAATTGGTGCATAAACTGTGTAACAACAGAACATTGTAAATGGGTGTATAAACTGTAACAACAGAACGTTGTAAATGGGTGTATAAACTGTAATAACAGATACGTTGTGAATTGGTGC
>NW_013723011.1:0-307 GCF_000517525.1 Limulus polyphemus | reverse complement strand
GGTTAAAATGTCGGACATTACTCTGTACACAGATCATGAAACTCGGCATATTAAGGTTAAAATGTCGGTCATTACTCTGTACACAGATCATTAAACTCGGCATATTAAGGTTAAAATGTCGGACATTACACTGTACACAGATCATTAAACTCGGCATATTAAGGTTAAAATGTCGGACATTACACTGTACACAGATCATGAAACTCGGCATATTAAGGTTAAAATGTCGGACATTACTCTGTACACAGATCATTAAACTCGGCATATTAAGGTTAAAATGTCGGACATTACTCTGTACACAGATCAT
>NW_013723010.1:0-307 GCF_000517525.1 Limulus polyphemus | reverse complement strand
ATTGTGAGATAAAGTTAAGTCATCGTGCTGAAGGACATGTTCTCTATATTGTGAGATAAAGTTAAGTCATCGTGCTGAAGGACATGTTCTCTATATTGTGAGATAAAGTTAAGTTATCGTGCTGAAGGACATGTTCTCTCTATTGTGAGATAAAGTTAAGTCATCGTGCTGAAGGACATGTTCTCTCTATTGTGAGATAAAGTTAAGTCATCGTGCTGAAGGATATGTTCTCTATATTGTGAGATAAAGTTAAGTCATTGTGCTGAAGGACATGTCCGCCATATTGTGAGATAAAGTCAATACATTA
>NW_013723009.1:0-307 GCF_000517525.1 Limulus polyphemus | reverse complement strand
TAATTTTCATTACTTAAGATGTAAACCTACTTTACTTTAGTTTAATTTTCATTACTTAAGCTGTAAACCTACTTTACTTTTGTCTAATTCTCATTACTTAAGATGTACACTTACTTTACTTTAGTTTAATGTTCATTACTTAAGCTGTACACCTACTTTTCTTTAGTCTAATTCTCATTACTTAATATCTACACCTACTTTACTTTTGTCTAATTCTCATTACTTAATATCTACACCTACTTTACTTTTGTCTAATTCTCATTACTTAAGATGTACATCTACTTTACTTTAATCTACTTCTCATTAC
>NW_013723008.1:0-307 GCF_000517525.1 Limulus polyphemus | reverse complement strand
GAAAACAAATCACTTCGTAAGAAATGAACTATTTTTTAATATCATGATGAAATGTATGATGTACATTCAGTAGGAGATCAAATGAAGTTCACAGTTTGATCATATTAGTGCGTGCACTTAATGGATTTCAACAGGTAGCATTGTGCCTATAATTTTTGTTTCTATAGCGACAAAAATGTCGAAAAATCGTTGTGTGAAATAAACAAAATATACTGAGTCTGCACAACCTTTTTGATTTGGATAATATCTTTAAATATGACAATGTAAAATAAAATAAAGGATAATAAAATATTTAGAATGTAATGAA
>NW_013723007.1:0-308 GCF_000517525.1 Limulus polyphemus | reverse complement strand
TCAAGCCTGCTGTTTATAATGAACAAACAATGATATTGGTATATTGTGTTAATCAAGCCTGCTGTTTATAATTAAAAGACAGCAATATTGGTATATTGTGTTCTCAAGTATGCTGTCTATAATTAAAAAACAACAATACTGGTATATTATGTTCTCAAGCCTGCTGTTTATAATTAAAAGATGACAATATTGGTATACTGTGTTCTTAAGTCTGCTGTCTATAATTAAAAACAACAATATTGGTATATTGTGTTCTCAAGCCTGCTGTTTATAATTAAAAGAAAACAATACTGGTATATTGTGTTCTC
>NW_013723006.1:0-308 GCF_000517525.1 Limulus polyphemus | reverse complement strand
TAACCTTGTTTAAACTTACACTGTCCACATTACAGCAAGTGAAACCATTTTATTAACCTTGTTTAAACTTACACTGTCCACATTATAGCAAGTGAAACCATGTTATTAACCTTGTTTAAAACTTAAATTGTCTACATTACAGCAAGTAAAACCGTTTTATTAACCCTGTTTAAACTTACACTGTCCACATTACAGCAAGTAAAACTATTTTATTAACCTTGTTTAAACTTACACTGTCCTCATTACAGCAAGTAAAACCATGTTATTCAACCTTGTTTAAAACTCAAACTGTCCACATTACAGCAAGT
>NW_013723005.1:0-308 GCF_000517525.1 Limulus polyphemus | reverse complement strand
TTAAAGGTAGTGGAGGGTAACGAAGTCTTGCTACATAATCAGTATCTATAGTGTTTATAGTAAGTATCTGTGGGAAGATGATGAGTTAAAGGTACTGGAGGGTAACGAAGTCTTGCTACATAATCAGTATCTATAGTGCTTATAGTAAGTATCAGTGGGAAGATGATGAGTTAAAGGTAGTGGAGAGTAACGAAGTCTTGCTACATAATCAGTATCTATTGTGTTTATAGTAAGTATCAGTGGGAAGATGATGAGTTACAGGTACTGGAGAGTAACGAAGTCTTGCTACATAATCAGTATCTATAGTG
>NW_013723004.1:0-308 GCF_000517525.1 Limulus polyphemus | reverse complement strand
ATATTATTCACATTATCGTTATTAACTTACGTGTTAATTAATACCCGTAGTCACGAGTGCATTTCCTTTCTAAATAAGAGATAAAAAAAAACAACGTTTCTTTCTGCCTTGATTAACACGTGGATGGACAAGTTAATGTGAACACTGCCAACGTTTCTAAACGCAACAACTTTACCAGTTTCGTATGAAGTCTATAAGGAAAGCTTAAGAGAATAAATATAAATAAAATCTTGTGAGCAACGAAGAAATTTCATCCTCAATTTTCATTCCTTCCTCTAAAAAAAGGCATTTGGATACGACTTCTATTT
>NW_013723003.1:0-308 GCF_000517525.1 Limulus polyphemus | reverse complement strand
GTTATGACTGTCGCTGAGCTACCGGGATGTGCAGAGACCGAAAGTTTAGTGTCATGTGAATTACAAACACACTTGGTGAAATTGAAAGGGTTACAGAATACTTTTAGCGTGTGAATTACAAACACATTTGGATCCATTCAGTCTATGGTATTGAATGTTGTTGTACTTATTGAAGTGTAGTAACAAATTGTACAGCACCCATTTCAGGTGTTAAGGAGCACTTTGGTTTGAATTTGTAAACGACAAATAAACCCAAAGGAAGACACACACACACACATATATATATATATATATATATTAAACTTTAC
>NW_013723002.1:0-308 GCF_000517525.1 Limulus polyphemus | reverse complement strand
TATATATAAACATAGCGTTCAACAATATATATATAAACATAGCTTACAACAATATATATATATAAACATAGCTTACAACAATATATATATAAATATAGCGTACAACAATATATATATATAAACATAGCTTACAGCAATATATATAAACATAGCTTACAACAATATATATAAACATAGTTTACAACAATATATATAAATACGTTACTTAAACTTATGACACTGATATATAAAATTATATAGAGTTAGGTCTGTTTTTTAAAATACCCTATATATTTACTGAAATACGACATAAATATGAGTAATGTTTC
>NW_013723001.1:0-308 GCF_000517525.1 Limulus polyphemus | reverse complement strand
AATAATTAGAGAACTAATTTTACCAATTTTTGTGACTCCTATACATCATATAACATTCTCCCAAAGAGAAAGATAATGGTGAGAAAACTAACAGACGAAGACAATGAAGAGGAGTCAAGAAGTTATTGGTTAAAGGAATGAGTGGGAGGTTTTTGTAGAACTGTGGAAGATGAGATTTCACACGATAGTGGGTGAGAAAATTGGTGCAGGTGTTCTAAGAGATAGTGGGCGAACGACAAAAGATTTGAAGATTCTTTTTATGTAAATACTCCTCAGTGTAATCGTACCCCCTTTCAACTCACACATAC
>NW_013723000.1:0-308 GCF_000517525.1 Limulus polyphemus | reverse complement strand
AAAGTCACAAGATATATTTAAGTGAAACATAATTGCTCAGTTTGTCTGTAAAAAACAACAATCAACGAAATATAACAATGTATTAAATATACAGAAGAAAAATGTCATCTGAATATAACTTCTCAATACATTAATAATTTGGAAACAATCTTATAAGTTTAAACCAAGTTTTAAAGAGACGGTTGTCACTGAGATATAACAATTAATTATGTCTATACATGACAAGTATCAATCAAATATAAATACTAATTAAATCGCTAAAAAAATACAACTGTAATGTTAAATTTACCAAACATGAAAGTAAAAGG
>NW_013722999.1:0-308 GCF_000517525.1 Limulus polyphemus | reverse complement strand
CCATTAACTTCCTTTTCTGAAGTTTTTTCTTTACTTGTTTAGATGTTGTAGCATTGAATCAAAGCAAAATGTGGACAAAAAATGTCAATTTTATTGAAATCTATGTGATGACCATCACGATTTAAAGGATATAAATGAAGGTGATTTTAGTCTGCATCCATTAACACATTATAAAACATTCCTGATGTTAAAGGGTAACATCATCAGGTTCAAGGTTATTTATATACGTACTTCATCAGGTCCAAGGTTATTTATATACATACTTCATCAGGTTCAAGGTTATTTATTACATACTCCATCAGGTCCAA
>NW_013722998.1:0-308 GCF_000517525.1 Limulus polyphemus | reverse complement strand
AATTACAGGAACACTAACAATACATAATCTATAACAGGAACAATAACATCACATATCCTATAACAGTAACAACACATAACCTATAACAGGAACAGTAACATCACATAACCTATTACAAGAACAATAACAACGCATACATTATTACAGGAACAGTAACAACACATAACCTATAACAGGAACAGTAACATCACATAACCTATTACAAGAACAATAACAACGCATACATTATTACAGGAACAGTAACAACACATAACCTATAACAGGAACAGTAACATCACATAACCTATTACAAGAACAATAACAACGCA
>NW_013722997.1:0-308 GCF_000517525.1 Limulus polyphemus | reverse complement strand
TTCTTAAACTACAATTACCTAAAGTGAACACACCATGTGTGAGAGGAAATTTGCAAAATACAAAGTAATGTTGATTGTCACGTAAAACAGACAACTGTTTGTAACGATAACTAGTCTCGTGCATTTTCTAAATATTCAAATTTTCTATACACTTCTAAAAGAATCTATAGATACATAATCAGAAAAGGATGTTCTCAATATTGTATTAGAAATACAAATAAAATAGTTCTTCTGGTGTTTGATATCGTTAGGGATTAACCATAACAAATCTTGTTGTACTAAATAGCTTATATAAATAGTATTCAGAA
>NW_013722996.1:0-308 GCF_000517525.1 Limulus polyphemus | reverse complement strand
CTATATCAAATATATATATAGATAATTAAATTGTAACCGTCTTCAGACCATATCAAATATATATATAGATAATTAAAATGTAACCGTCTTCGACCATATCAAATATATAAATAATCAAAATTTAACCGTCTTCAGACCATATCAAATATATAAATAATCAAAATGTAACCGTCTTCAGACCATATCAAATATATAAATAATCAAAATTTAACCGTCTTCAGACCATATCAAATATATAAATAAAAAAATGTAAGCGTCTTCAGATCATATCAAATATATAAATAATTAAAATGTAACCGTCTTCAGAC
>NW_013722995.1:0-308 GCF_000517525.1 Limulus polyphemus | reverse complement strand
AAATCATGTTGACAAAGCAAGCGAAACCTTTGTAAATCATGTTGACAAAGCAAGCGAAACCTTTGTAAATCATGTTGACAAAGCAAGCGAAACCTTTGTAAATCATGTTGACAAAGCAAGCGAAACCTTTGTAAGTCATGTTGACAAAGCAAGCGAAACCCTTGTAAGTCATGTTGACAAAGCAAGCGAAACCCTTGTAAGTCATGTTGACAAAGCAAGCGAAACCTTTGTAAAGCATGTTGACAAAGCAAGCGAAACCTTTGTAAAGCATGTTGACAGAGCAATCGAAACCTTTGTAAATCATGTTG
>NW_013722994.1:0-308 GCF_000517525.1 Limulus polyphemus | reverse complement strand
AATCATGATGGCTGTCACTATTTTCAAGGGGATATAACTTTAAAATTTTTTTCCACTTAGAGAATCTGCCCTGTGTTTTGAAAGCAGACCGACTATCGGATGTCGTGCATGTAGATGAAAAAAGAAGACAACAAAAGCAGTATGTTGCTTTATGTAGAGGTGAATTCATCAACCAGGAGTGATTGACCTCTTGTCCATTCACAAGGTGTTGTTTGAACCAAAATGCAGTCAATAAGGAATGGGGAGGAGATCTTTAGTAGTTCTTGGCTTGTCTATCTTTACACATGTGGAGACTGTAAGGCCTCCTA
>NW_013722993.1:0-308 GCF_000517525.1 Limulus polyphemus | reverse complement strand
CTATGTATTTATATTCCATCATACTACTATTATTTCAAGTTTTTATATTCCATCATGCTACTAATATTTCAAGTTTCTATACTCCATCATACTGCTATTATTTCCATGTTTTTATATTCCATGGCATGATGGAATATAAAAACATGGAATAATAGTGGCTATGATGGAATATAAAAACTTGAAATAATAGAGGCATGATGGAATATAAAAAACTTGAAATAATAGTAGTAGGATGGAATATGAAAACATGCAATAATAATAGCATGTTCCATCATGCCACTATTGATTCATGTTTTTATATTCCATCA
>NW_013722992.1:0-308 GCF_000517525.1 Limulus polyphemus | reverse complement strand
TGTAGCAGGAAGCTTGTAGGACATGGAGGTTTAAATAAGCTGAAAGAATTATTTCAAACTTGTCTGAGACACAGTGCCTTGTAGCAGGAAGCTTGTAGGACATGGAGGTTTAAATAAGCTGAAAGAATTATTTCAAACTTGCCTGAGACACAGTGCCTTGTAGCAGGAAGCTTGTAGGACATGGAGGTTTAAATAAGCTGAAAGAATTATTTCAAACTTGCCTGAGACACAGTGCCTTGTAGCAGGAAGCTTGTAGGACATGGAGGTTTAAATAAGCTGAAAGAATTATTTCAAACTTGCTGAGACAC
>NW_013722991.1:0-308 GCF_000517525.1 Limulus polyphemus | reverse complement strand
CTTTATTTTAGAAGGGGGGGCAGACAATTTAGATTTCAAATGTTTTGTATAGTGTATAAAAATAATCTTACGTACAGTCATGTATAATACAGATCGAAGGAACTCTGTAATATTTTTATATTTGTTAGTCACATGATCACTACTTGAGAATAACAAGTATTTATACAAAATGGACAAACAAACCAGAAATTCTATTTCACTATCTTTCAAATTTCTTATGATCAAAAACAAGATATTGATAAAATAATAACCTAGTAATGTATATACATATGTGAAAGTTCGCCTTTGTAAAACATGAGACAAAGAAA
>NW_013722990.1:0-308 GCF_000517525.1 Limulus polyphemus | reverse complement strand
GAAAGAGAGACAGATGGATCCTAATTATTAGTTATATATTAACATTGTTGAAAGAGAGACAGATGGATCCTAATTAGTAGTTATACATTAACATTGTTGAATTAGAGACAGATGGATCCTAATTAGTAGTTATATATTAACATTGTTGAATTAGAGACAGATGGATCCTAATTAGTAGTTATACATTAACATTGTTGAAAGAGAGACAGATGGATCCTAATTATTAGTTATACATTAACATTGTTGAAAGAGAGACAGATGGATCCTAATTAGTAGTTATACATTAACGATTGTTGAATAGAGACAGA
>NW_013722989.1:0-308 GCF_000517525.1 Limulus polyphemus | reverse complement strand
TGTGACTTTGCTCTAAGACAAACTAACAAACTCTTATATTAATGTAAAAGTTTTCAATATATTTTGTTTACTCAGGTGTACGTGCAGCTTTCACATAATATTTGATCAACAAAGTCTTTTGCTTTTGTTCTCAGTCATCCCTTGGAGATAACACCTGATCTGTCCATGAGAGTTATGGCTGTAACACTGGAACGTGGTAGGTCATGTGATGCCTCGAAGTTATAACATTCCATTCGTTTGAATGGAAATAACCAATCATGAGAGTTGTACTATTTGCTCTGGATAATCTAACTTTACTATTCAACTAA
>NW_013722988.1:0-308 GCF_000517525.1 Limulus polyphemus | reverse complement strand
ATCTAGTTCATGCGTCATGAGTTTCATACTTGGTCCTGTCATACCTAGATCACTGTCCTTTCTTTGATTATTTACCACTAACCAACTTAACCAGTGCTCGTGAGTAAATCAACTATATCTAGTTCGTGCGTCATGAGTTTCATACTTGGTCCTGTCATACCTAGATCACTGTCCTTTCTTTGATTACTTACTACTAACCAACTTAACCAGTGCTCGTGAGTAAATCAACTATATCTAGTTCGTGCGTCATGAGTTTCATACTTGGTCCTGTCATACCTGGATCACTGTCCTTTATTTGATTACTTACC
>NW_013722987.1:0-308 GCF_000517525.1 Limulus polyphemus | reverse complement strand
TACTTTATGTGACTACACTCTAAATTCTGTAGACACATACTTTATGTGACTACACTCTAAATTCTGTAGACACATAGTTTATGTGACTACACTCTAAATTCTGTAGACACATACTTTATGTGACTACACTCTAAATTCTGTAGACACATACTTTATAGGACTACACTCTACATCCTGAAGACACATACTTTATGTGACTACATTCTAAATTCTGAAGACACACACTTTATAGGACTACACTCTACATCTTGAAGACACATACTTTATGTGACTACACTCTAAATTCTGTAGACACATACTTTATGTGA
>NW_013722986.1:0-308 GCF_000517525.1 Limulus polyphemus | reverse complement strand
TTTAACCCAAATAGAATGTTTAGGATGCTCTAGAAAGACGTGTTATCTCACTCCAACACCATCATCTGTATGAATTGTTCAACAGGTTCTACTGACCTTAACCCAAATAGAATGTTTAGGATGCTCTAGAAAGACGTGTTATCTCACTCCAACACCATCATCTGTATGAATTGTTCAACAGGTTCTACTGACCCAACCCAAATAGAATGTTTAGGATGCTCTAGAAAGACGTGTTATCTCACTCCAACACCATCATCTGTATGAATTGTTCAACAGGTTCTACTGACCTTAACCCAAATAGAATGTTT
>NW_013722985.1:0-308 GCF_000517525.1 Limulus polyphemus | reverse complement strand
GTTTTTGGTTTATAAAGAGTGACTTTAAGAGTAACTTTTCAGTCGGACAGTTGTAGTCTAAAGTTTTAGCGGTGCTCACTAGTTTTTGGTTTATAAAGAGTGACTTTAAGAGTAACTTTTCAGTCGGACAGTTGTAGTCTAAAGTTTTAGACTACAACGAAACGAAACAAACAGTGTTGTTTTCCTAATGTATATGTTACGTGGTAACATCATTACAAATGTCAAATGTAAAACGAAACGGTACAAGCAGAGTTGTCTTCCTAATGTATATGTTACATGGTAACATCATTACAAATGTCAAATGTAAA
>NW_013722984.1:0-308 GCF_000517525.1 Limulus polyphemus | reverse complement strand
GAGAAGAAGTTATTGCAGCATTCAATGGAGCGAGACAAAGGAGAGACAAGAAGTTATTGCAGCATACAGTGGAGTGAGAGAAAAGGAGAGACAAGTAGTTATTGCAGCATGCAATGGAGCGAGACAATGGATAGACAAGAAATTATTGCAGCTTGCAATGCAGCAAAGAGAAAAGGAGAGACAAGAAGTTATTGCAGCATGCAATGGAGCAAAGACAAAAGGAGAAACAAGAAGTTATTACAGCATGCAATGGAGCGAGACAAAGGAGAGACAAGACGTTATTGCAGGATGCAATTGAGCGAGACAAA
>NW_013722983.1:0-308 GCF_000517525.1 Limulus polyphemus | reverse complement strand
CAGGTCAATGTTACCAGGAACATGTCTCATTATAATCAGGTAGACATGTCAATGTTACCAGGAACGCATCTCATTATATTCAGGAAGACAGGTCATGTTACGAGGAACATGTCTCATTGAAACCACGATGATAAGTCAATGTTACCAGCAACATGTCTCATAATAACTAGGAAGGCAAGTTAATGTTACCAGGAACATGTCTCATTATAACCAGGAAGACAGTTCAATGTTACCAGGAGCATGTCCCATTATGACCAGGAAGACAGGGAAATGTTACAAGGAACATGTCTCATTAAAATCAGGAAGAC
>NW_013722982.1:0-308 GCF_000517525.1 Limulus polyphemus | reverse complement strand
TAAGTTACTACACCTTATACTCAAGTAAGTAGACCTTATACTCAAGTAAGTAGACCTTATACTTAAGTTACTACACCTTATACTCAAGTAAGTAGACCTTATACCTAAGTTACTACACCTTATACCTAAGTTACTAGACATTATACCCAAGTTACTAGACCTTATACCTAAGCTACTACACCTTATACTCAAGTAAGTAGACCTTATACCTAAGTTACTAGACGTTATACCCAAGTTACTAGACCTTATACCTAAGTTACTACACCTTATACCCAAGTTACTAGACCTTATACCTAAGTTACTAGACG
>NW_013722981.1:0-308 GCF_000517525.1 Limulus polyphemus | reverse complement strand
ATTGTGCAGCTTTGTGCTTAACTTCAATCAAACAAACAAAAAATTATTAAACGCAATGGAACCAATTGAAGCTTGAAGATGGTATTCTTGTCCAGAGATGGGAAACTGCACATGGGAATTTGAAGACCTGGCAAACAGTTATACCGAGAAAGTTACGGGAATTTGTACTGCATCAATCTCATGATAGTTTAACAGGAGAACATCTCAGAGTTCAGATGACATTAAGTCACCCATGACAGAGATTTTTACTGGATAGGTATGAGGCAAGATGTGGAAGAATGCTGCAAGCATGCAGTACATGTTGTGAC
>NW_013722980.1:0-308 GCF_000517525.1 Limulus polyphemus | reverse complement strand
AGAGTTACATATTTCTTGATGTCATCCAGTCAATATATTATTTGTGGATATAGTTTTAGTGCTATAGCAGGATTACATCCTTCAGACCACGAGGATGACATTCATGATGTCTACTATTGATGACGTTTCGAGTAACACGAGCTGCTGGTGGAAGCGGTTTTCGTTCCCATGAAAGACAGGTAAAGCATCAATTATGCACGAGCCTGTACAGTTTCGTGGTCGTATAATATCTTATTTTGGCGTTGCTGTTTAAGGCTGTCGTACGAGACAAATAAATTCGTTTTAGAGATATCTGTGGAAAATAAACT
>NW_013722979.1:0-308 GCF_000517525.1 Limulus polyphemus | reverse complement strand
AGATGCACCCAATAATACCGTAAGTTTATTTGTTCAGATACACCCAATAATACCGTAAGTTTATTTGTTCAGATACACCCAATCAATACCGTAAGTTTATTTGTTCACATACACATCAATAATACCGTAAGTTTATTTGTCCAGATACACCTAATAATAACGTAAGTTTATTTGTTCAGATACACATCAATAATACCGTAAGTTTATTTGTCCAGATGCACCCAATAATACCGTAAGTTTATTTGTTCAGATACACCCAATAATAACGTAAGTTTATTTGTCCAGATACACATCAATAATATCGTAAG
>NW_013722978.1:0-308 GCF_000517525.1 Limulus polyphemus | reverse complement strand
ACCCACATTCCCTATTTTGAAAAATCAGGGTTGGTTTGCGACTCCTAGATTGAATAGAGAAAGGGTGGGAAAAGTACCCTTATGCGTTACTCATGATAGTCCATGAGTGGTGGTTCAGTAGCAACCTTATCTTTGTGTTATAATTGTTTACCAACCAGAAAGTGCAAAAGGTGGTCTTATGGAAAACCTCATCTCAACAGAGCTCATTGTTACCAGGAAATATTTTATCAGTCAACTGGTAGCTAGTGCAGATTTGGAAATAAGCATATCTGACCAGACAACACCCACCACAGAGTGAAATCCAAATG
>NW_013722977.1:0-308 GCF_000517525.1 Limulus polyphemus | reverse complement strand
TATATATATATATATGGTAAATAAAAACTTTTGTTTAAAAATTCACATCGATATATATATATGTATATAGTAAATAAAAACTTCTGATTAAATATTCACATCGATATATATGTATATATGGTAAATTAAAACTTCTGAGTAAACATTTACATCGATATATATATGGTAATTAAATCTTGTGATTAAACATTTAGAACGATATAAATATATATACATAGTAAATAAAAACTTCATATTAAAAATTCCCAATGATATATAAAATATATAAAACGATAAATAAAATCTTCTGATTAAAAATTCACAACGAT
>NW_013722976.1:0-308 GCF_000517525.1 Limulus polyphemus | reverse complement strand
TGCTATAACCAGAATTGTAAACACCGACCTAACTTTTCTCATTAAAATACTGTCACTTGGTATAATCAAATTGTAAACACCGACCTAACTTTTCTCATTAAAATACTGCCACTTGGTATAACCAGATTGTAAACACCGTCTTAACTTTTCACTTTAAAATACTGCCACTTGGTATAACCAGATTGTAAACACCGTCTTAACTTTTCTCATTAAAATACTGTCACTTGGTATAACCAGATTGTAAACATCGTCTTAACTTTTACTTTAAAATACTGTCACTTGGTATAACCAGATTGTAAACACCGACC
>NW_013722975.1:0-308 GCF_000517525.1 Limulus polyphemus | reverse complement strand
GCAGCATTGTTTGTATTACAAAACAATTAAACAATGATGGTCCATGTATCTTTAGCTCAATTAAAAAGATCCTTCACATGTGAATTGTTTTGCTGTACAAACAATGCTTGTCGAAGTATATTTAGCTCACCAAACATATTCTTTAACATGTGGTATAAAAAAACAATTCACATATCAAGGAACATTTCCAGTGAGCTAAAGATACGTGAACAAGCATTGTTTGTACAACAAAACAATTCACATTAGAAGGATCTATTTAAGTGAGCTAAAGATACATGGACACGCATTGTTTGTACAACAAAACAATT
>NW_013722974.1:0-308 GCF_000517525.1 Limulus polyphemus | reverse complement strand
ACCAGTAGATATAAATATAGGGGTATAATAGATATACCAGTAGATATAAAGATGGGGTATAATAGATATACCAGTAGATATAAATATGGGGTGTAATAGATATACCAGTAGATATAAAGATGGGGTATAATAGATATACCAGAAATTTAAAACTGATGTTAAACAGAGAAAGTGTCGGAAAGTTAATTATTTAAGAAAGTGTGAAACAAGCGTGGACTTAGGACTTATTAAGAGTTCACGACGTTACATTGTAACACTTGATTAAAGGGGATAAGACTGTATTATTAACAGTTCACGACGTTACATTG
>NW_013722973.1:0-308 GCF_000517525.1 Limulus polyphemus | reverse complement strand
ATACCCAATTTATATAAAGTTATTTATTCTTGAAAAACAACAACAAAAATCTTTGAAATTACTGTGTAATTATTGTCATCTAGAAATATTTTCTTTAAAACGAAACAAACTAACAAAGGTTCAAGAAGTAAAGTAAGAACAACATTTGGTAAGTATTTTATGTAGCTGGAGGAGGTTTTTCTACACAAAATCATTTCGGTTCAGCATTCGTCATTAAGTTTAGACAAGTTGAAAAAATTCATATTTTAAAAGGGCTTTCTTATTTCCTTACTTGAAACTTGTTGAATCTTTTCTTAGTATTTGACAAG
>NW_013722972.1:0-308 GCF_000517525.1 Limulus polyphemus | reverse complement strand
TTGATTTATGCACACCAATAACATACAGATGTGGTGATTTATGTACACCAATAGCATACAGATGTGATGATTTATGTACATCAATCACATACTGATGTGGTGATTTATGCACATCAATAACATACAGATGTGGTGATTTATGCACATCAATAACATACAGATGTGATGATTTATGCACACCAATAATATACAGATGTGGTGATTTATGCACATCAATAACATACAGATGTGGTGATTTATGCACATCAATAACATACAGATGTGATGATTTATGCACACCAATAATATACAGATGTGGTGATTTATGT
>NW_013722971.1:0-308 GCF_000517525.1 Limulus polyphemus | reverse complement strand
GTTTAGAGCAGCTATCACGACAAATAATCCAACAGAACATTATCTAGGTATCTATATACTGGTGATTATGGTGAACCTACCAAAACTAGAGTCTAGAGCAGCTATCACGACAAATAATCCAACAGAACATTGTCTGGGTATCTATATACTGGTGATTATGGTGAACCTACCAAAACTAGAGTCTAGAGCAGCTATCACGACAAATAATCCAACAGAACATTGTCTGGGTATCTATATACTGGTGATTATGGTGAACCTACCAAAACTAGAGTCTAGAGCAGCTATCACGACAAATAATCCAACAGAAC
>NW_013722970.1:0-308 GCF_000517525.1 Limulus polyphemus | reverse complement strand
GAAACACACCGCTATTATATATTATGACGTGTCGTTTTTGGATAGTATTTGTTTGTGCGTACACTTTGACAGTATTTTTTCTTTTTAATATTATTTATTCATCGCTATGGCAACAAGAAGTTGTGTAAATGGCCCAACATGTTTTGTTATATTTGTAGTAAATTTGTTGTAAAGAAACAACGACAAAACATTACAGTATTCGTCAAAAAAGCGTATTACGCGTATTTTGTAATAAAACTTGGGGACCAAGACAAATCATGGGCTTCGCACAAAATTTGCCCCGTTTGTGTCGAAGAGTTGAGACAATG
>NW_013722969.1:0-308 GCF_000517525.1 Limulus polyphemus | reverse complement strand
TGTATATTTACCCTTTATGTTAGAAATGATCATTACCATTAACCTGTATATTTACCCTTTATGTTAGAAATGATCATTACAGTTAACCTGTATATTTACCCTTTATGTTAGAGATGATCATTACAGTTAACCTGTATATTTACTCCTGTGTTGGGCTCTAACCTGCCACTGTTCATATTCAAGCACAGTTTTACTGAAAACAAAGTTTGGTTTGTCATTTTAACAGACATGGGATGCTCATGTGAGGTACCTGTGATGTTCTGAATCTGTAGCTTAGACATTGGTTGTATATCATGGGTCATCATGTT
>NW_013722968.1:0-308 GCF_000517525.1 Limulus polyphemus | reverse complement strand
TATTGTGTTGGTATACCAATACCATGTGTACTGACGTGTTTTATTGAATAACGAGTATTGTGTTGGTATACCAATACCACGTGTACTGTCGTGTTTTATTGAATAACGAGTAGTGTGTTGGTATACCAATACCACGTGTACTGTCGTGTTTTATTGAATAACGAGTATTGTGTTGGTATACCAATACCACGTGTACTGTCGATGTTTTATTGAATAACGAATAGTGTTGTTGGTATACCAATACCACGTGTACTGTCAGTCACGTATTATTGCATAACGAATAGTGTGTTGGTATACCAATACCACGA
>NW_013722967.1:0-308 GCF_000517525.1 Limulus polyphemus | reverse complement strand
AGTTCATACATGTATAAGTCAAGTGTATGGTTGCACTACTTACATAAAAGATCACATTCTTCAAAATCTAACCTGTAAATGTAGGTATTGATAACAATAAAGTTAAAGTTAACCTGTAAACATAGGTATTGATAACATAAAGTTAACCTGTAAATGTAGGTATTGATATCATAAAGTTAAACTTAACCTGTAAATGTAGGTATTGATAACATAGAGTTAAAGAACTAATGTGTAGATATTGATAACATAAAGTTAAAGAACTAACGTGTAGATATTGATAACATAAAGTTAAAGAACTAACGTGTAGA
>NW_013722966.1:0-308 GCF_000517525.1 Limulus polyphemus | reverse complement strand
GTGCGTAAATGCAGCCCTGGGTGTAGCGATTAATTTCATCAAAAATGAAAGAGAAGTCAAAATAACATTAAATGCTTTATTTAGTGCAAAGATATGCAAATGACAGATGATCATCCAGTAGTAAGACTATTGTAAATAAAGATGTAGATGAAATAAGAAATGGTTAATCCTTTTGCAACAGGCTCATGTAATTTACAAAATGCAACTATACATACTGTAACTCCGATATTTCTTAACATATCCTTTCATAAACTTATCAAGTATCATAAGTATCTTGTACACAAAGAATGACATTATTTTAATTAAGT
>NW_013722965.1:0-308 GCF_000517525.1 Limulus polyphemus | reverse complement strand
GAACTTTAACAAAAGAAAACTTAGTGAGCACCTTATATTTCCATTAATGATCTTGAACTTTAACAAAAGAAAACTTAGTGATCACCTTATATTTCCATTGATTATCTTGAACTTTAACAAAAGAAAACTTAGTGATCACATTATATTTCCATTGATTATCTTGAACTTTAACAAAAGAAAAACTTAGTGATCACCTTATATTTCCATTGATTATCTTGAACTTTAACAAAAGAAAACTTAGTGATCACCTTATATTTCCATTGATTATCTTGAACTTTAACAAAAGAAACTTAGTGACCACCTTATAT
>NW_013722964.1:0-308 GCF_000517525.1 Limulus polyphemus | reverse complement strand
ATACTTGAACACGTTATGGGACAATAGGAATAACCTATTCTAATCCTTAAACAGGTTATGGGACAATAGGAATAACCTATTCTAATCCTTAAACAGGTTATGGGACAATAGGAATAACCTATTCTAATCCTTAAACAGGTTATGGGACAATAGGAATAACCTATTCTAATCCTTAAACAGGTTATGGGACAATAGGAATAACCTATTCTAATCCTTAAACAGGTTATGGGATAACAAGAATAACGTATAGAAGCTCTTGATCCTTTAATTATCTATACTGCAAGAAAATGTAGAAAGAAGTTCAAGGG
>NW_013722963.1:0-308 GCF_000517525.1 Limulus polyphemus | reverse complement strand
CTAGCGCAGATAGCCCTCGTGTAGCTTTGCGCGAAATTCAAAAAAAGCTAACTAACTAACTGAATCACGTGATAAATTACTCCTCCAATCCCTCAGCTCATGTTATTCAACCCCGCGAAAACAACTGCACATAGACTGTCAATATGTTGTTTGAACAACCCTTATTTCGCTATTAACTGTGTAAAGTCACAGTTTTATTGTAAACTGGAATAAAAGAAATCCGAATTAAGGTAGATCGATAAAGTTCAACCTCGTCAACTTTCGTTCAAAATATAATTTAATAGTTTTAAGCCGCTGGTAAAAGAAAT
>NW_013722962.1:0-308 GCF_000517525.1 Limulus polyphemus | reverse complement strand
AAGATAGTATACTGTTTGTCTTTATGTTGTAACGGTACTCTTCCCCAAGATAATATACTGTTTGTCTTTATTTTGTAACGGTACTCTCCCCAAGATAGTATACTGTTTGTCTTTATGTTGTAACGGTATTCTTCAAGATAGTAGACTGTTTGTCTTTATGTTGTAACGGTACTCTTCAAGATAGTAGACTGTTTGTCTTTATTTTGTAACGGTACACTTCAATATAGTATACTGTTTGTCTTTATGTTGTAACGGTACTCTTCAAGATAGTATACTGTTTGTCTTTATGTTGTAACGGTACTCTTCAA
>NW_013722961.1:0-308 GCF_000517525.1 Limulus polyphemus | reverse complement strand
TTGTTGTGGTGCTAGAGAAAACTGTTAGTCATATGGTGGTGGTTGTTGTGGTGCTTGAGAAAACTGTTAGTTATATGGTGGTGGTTGTTGTGGTGTTTGAGAAAACTGTTAGTCATATGGTGGTGGTTGTTGTGGTGCTTGAGAAAACTGTTAGTTATACGGTGGTGGTTGTTGTGGTGTTTGAGAAAACTGTTAGTCATATGGTGGTGGTTGTTGTGGTGCTTGAGAAAACTGTTAGTTATATGGTGGTGGTTGTTGTGGTGTTTGAGAAAACTGTTAGTCATATGGTGGTGGTTGTTGTGGTGCAT
>NW_013722960.1:0-308 GCF_000517525.1 Limulus polyphemus | reverse complement strand
ATACAGTAAACCTAGTGACATATCGAAAGTAGTAAAACTGCTGAATCCATCTAAACGTCACCTCTATATAGCACGTGACTGACAACCAATCCAAGCTCTTGTTATTTCTCGTGATATCGTATGTTATAAAATCTCGTATCTGAATATGAAGAACGAGCCGCGTTCAATGCTGGAAGCTGCTCCACATAAACAGACATTATAAAACAGCCAGGAATAGGCCAGGCCCTACTTGATGCCGGGACGGATAAAGCGGCAATCCTTTACGGTTCACTCCTAAACCCGCGTGAGACAAGTCATCTTTCTTTTAC
>NW_013722959.1:0-308 GCF_000517525.1 Limulus polyphemus | reverse complement strand
TATATGTTATTAAGGCCGGCCCTATATTCTGCCATGAATATGTTATTAAGGACGGCCCTACTACTATGAATATGTTATTAAGGTCGTCCCTATATTTTACTATGAATATGTTATTAAGGTCGTCCCTATATTTTACTATGAATATGTTATTAAGGTCGTCCCTATATTCTGCTATAAATATGTTATTAAGGACGGCCCTACTACTATGAATATGTTATTAAGGTCGTCCCTATATTCTACTATGAATATGTTATTAAGGTCGTCCCTATATTCTACTATGAATATGTTATTAAGGTCGTCCCTATATT
>NW_013722958.1:0-308 GCF_000517525.1 Limulus polyphemus | reverse complement strand
CTTGCAAAATGTTTCTCAAAAATAGACATTGTTAAATATGTATACCAAAACACAAAATAAGAAACTCCCTCAGGAGACTGATTAAATACAATATCTCAATCAGGATTGGTTAGCTGTAATTTTATTAACATACTACACTAAGATTTGTGGTTAGATTCCCCACAGTAGATAACGGGACATACATATCACTAGGTATTTTTCCGCTAAAAACAACAACAACAACAACCAAATAAGTTCTAGTTTCTACAAACATTTTTCTCTTCAATTTAAAAAAACGTGAACAGAAAGAAATACACAAAAAATACATT
>NW_013722957.1:0-308 GCF_000517525.1 Limulus polyphemus | reverse complement strand
CACACGTTACCAATGTACCCTATTATTACTGAATATATGACAATTTTGTAGCCATAAACATAACGAATCCGTTTGCACGCAAAAATAAAGCAAACTGGAATGCACCAGTGTGAGAACTGTGTGTTATTCGTACTTTTATACACAACATAGTAATAAACATTATAAAAGTGTATCATATCACACTTTTATAAAGGAAGTAATAAATATTTTAAATGTATGTGTCACAATTTATAAAACTAGTAATCAATAGCGTAAAAATTATACTATATCTGAATGTATAAAATTAGCAACCAATATTATAAAAAATT
>NW_013722956.1:0-308 GCF_000517525.1 Limulus polyphemus | reverse complement strand
AGTAACTGCTGTAAGTATAATTAGTTCAGTAACTGCTATAAGTATAATTAGTTCAGTAACTGCTGTAAGTATAATTAATTTAGTAACTGCTATAAGTATAATTAGTTCATTATAGCAGTTACTAAATTAATTATACTTATAGCAGTTACTGAACTAATTATACTTATAGCAGTTACTAAATTAATTATACTTACAGCAGTTACTAAACTAATTATACTTATAGCAGTTACTGAACTAATTATACTTATAGCAGTTACTAAATTAATTATACTTATAGCAGTTACTGTATAATTAGTTCAGTAACTGCT
>NW_013722955.1:0-308 GCF_000517525.1 Limulus polyphemus | reverse complement strand
AGCCAGTTGTGCTAAGTAACTGACCTAAATGTTAACACAAGATGGCCAGTTGTGCTAAGTAACTGACCAAAATGTTAACACAAGATGGCCAGTTGTACTAACTGACCGAAATGTTAACACAAGATGGCCAGTTGTACTAAGTAACTAAACAAAATGTTAACACAAGAGACAAATATTTTGTGACTTAAAATTCTGAATACAACACAGATAGTAAGATAACAATGTGACAGTAACTTAAAATACAGAATACAACACAGATAGTAAGATAACAATGTGACAGTAACTTAAAATACAGAATACAACACAGA
>NW_013722954.1:0-308 GCF_000517525.1 Limulus polyphemus | reverse complement strand
AGATGAAAGTTAAGATGAATATACAAGTGTTATAGATTATGAAACATATGGAAGTTAAGATGAATATACAAATGTTATAGATTACAAATAGATGAAAGTTAAGATGAATATACAAATGTTATAAATCATGAAATATATGGAAGTTAAGATGAATTACAATGTTATAGATTACAAATAGATGGAAGTTAAGATGAATTACAAGTGTTATAGATTACAAATAGATGGAAGTTAAGATGAATATACAAATGTTATAGATTACAAATAGATGGAAGTTAAGATGAATTTACAAATGTTATAGATTACAAATA
>NW_013722953.1:0-308 GCF_000517525.1 Limulus polyphemus | reverse complement strand
AAAACAAGACGTTTCTTCACAACAGATCCGGTTGTATGTGTTACTAAACAAGACGTTTCTTCGCAACAGATCCGGTTGTATGTGTTACAAAACAAGACGTTTCTTCGCAACAGATCCGATTGTATGTGTTACAAAACAAGACGTTTCTTCACAACAGATCCGGTTGTATGTGTTACAAAACAAGACGTTTCTTCACAACGGATCCGGTTGTATGTGTTACAAAAACAAGTCGTTTCTTCACAACGGATCCGGTTGTATGTGTTACAAAAACAAGTCGTTTCTTCACAACGGATCCGGTTGTATGTGTT
>NW_013722952.1:0-308 GCF_000517525.1 Limulus polyphemus | reverse complement strand
GTCATTCAATGTTGAAAATATAAACGCGTAATACACCATTCTATGTTCGAGTATAAACACAAAATACGCCATTCTATGTTCGAATATAAATACATAATACGCTATTCTATATAAGTACATAATATGACATTCTTTAAACACATAATACGCCATTCTGTGTTCGAATATAAACACGTAATATGCCAATCTATGTTCGAAAATATAAACACGTACCACGTCATTCAATGTTGAAAATATAAACACGTACCACGTCATTCAATGTTGAAAATACGTACCACGTCATTCAGTGTTGAAAATATAAACACGTA
>NW_013722951.1:0-308 GCF_000517525.1 Limulus polyphemus | reverse complement strand
TACTTGTTTTTAATAAATGTATTGTATTAAAAAATTCAACAAGTTTGTGATGTAAATATATTTTCAAAGTGAATAAAAGATTTTGTCAGATTGAGAAAACACTTTATTATTTGTACAAAATATTTCATACATAAAAATAAAACTTATAAAATAAATATATACACAAAGAAACTTTTATTTAAAAAAAAAAACAAAAAAAAATCACCAAGATCTTGGGGCAAAAAGACGGCCCACTACAGATCCAGCATATATGGTATCACACAAAGTGGATATTTTGTAAGGGAACACGTGTGTAAAAAAAAAGTAAA
>NW_013722950.1:0-308 GCF_000517525.1 Limulus polyphemus | reverse complement strand
TCGAAAGGGTTTGACCTCTTGAGTCTAAAACTGTAATTAGATCTTAAATCGGCCAAGAGATGACGGAGCTATGATCTAAAAGTTTGTACTTGAAAAAAAACAACAAAAAAAAACAAACTCAGAGCCATTCTATAAGCCGCTATGCCGCGGTTAAAAATGCTTCAAGTCCAGAATCCTTATTCGGATTTGGATCCGGACCAAAGTTGGGGAGGACTATTCCATACCAACTTCCCATATTGTGTAAAATTTTCGTTTACCTCGGTCTCTCAGTTTTCGAGATACGTGCGCGGAATCATAGACAGACAGAT
>NW_013722949.1:0-308 GCF_000517525.1 Limulus polyphemus | reverse complement strand
ACAAGAACCAAAAGATGAATCACTTTTATCTTTAAAAAAGTAAAACTTTAGTAGGTGGGTGGTTTTTATTGCAAAATCCTACGAAACTATTGAAGGGAAGATGTTAAACGGTTCAAGATGTTTCATAGTCATCAGAACTAGATTTGGAGGTTTATAAAGGTATTAGCCATGACCTGTGTAAAATAAATAAAAAAAAGGTTTGGAGTTTTTTTTTTTTATGTAGGTAAAATCTATAACTGAAGTTAAACTTATAAGGAAAATAAGCTTCAGTTTGTAAGAGTTGGTAGTTTTAATATAATCGCTTTAGA
>NW_013722948.1:0-308 GCF_000517525.1 Limulus polyphemus | reverse complement strand
TTATTGTCAATACACACTTAATTTTACAATATAACATTTATTTCATTTTCGTTATTATTTATGTTTTATACTTCTTCATATTAACTTTGTGTAGATCCGTGGTCCACACAAACTTCTTCTCCCAATACTGTACGTATTATTGTTAGGTTAGGGTTTTAAATTAGAGCTTAATGATATACTTTGTCCTGCACAGTTCGATTAAGCTTAACAAGTGTCTGTTATTTTCAGTTTACTAGTAGTTCATCTTATGCATAAGTCGATAATGAGGTTAAATATCTTTTCTTCAACACATAACATCTTGTACATAT
>NW_013722947.1:0-308 GCF_000517525.1 Limulus polyphemus | reverse complement strand
CTTTCTTTAATCTCAACCCTCCCAGTGGCTCAGCGGTACGTCTGAGAGCTAAAAACGGGGTTGTTATAGCCATGGGGAGCATACCACAGATAGCCCAATGTATAGCTTTGCGCTTCGCACAAAAAAAACAAATAAACCGTAATATCAACTTTTGTATATGTTAGTGTTAATCGTTTACTTTGTTGTTAAGTACAAAGCTTCATAATAAGAAATATTGGTTATGCGAACCATAGGGATCGAACCTCAAATTGTATCATATTACTGAGTCGACAAGATACGTATGATTTGAAGCAATAATGTTGTAATCT
>NW_013722946.1:0-308 GCF_000517525.1 Limulus polyphemus | reverse complement strand
AGTGGCTGTTTTTCGGGACGAACAATACTAAGGAAGGGGCATTGTTATGACAACTGAAGTCACGTGACGCTGGTGACACGTGATGAATTTCTCGAATGATGATGAATGATCGGGGAGGCCCGAGTGCATTCGAGACGCCCCCTTATTTAGTATATAAGCCTGGCAGAAAAAGCCTGTGAGAATGAATGTATGATAAAGCGAACAGTAGACACGGTAATTTTCGGGTGAAGTTATCGAGATTGTGAATCGCTCTGGTTTATAGCATGTATTATAAAAGGTGTTAAGTTTAAAGTGACGAGAAACGTTCT
>NW_013722945.1:0-308 GCF_000517525.1 Limulus polyphemus | reverse complement strand
TAGAAAGTTCACTCCTTGCGTAGGCGAAACGGTTGATGAATTTAAAAATATGGAAGATATGATCGCGTGTTCTATAGAAAAGCTGCAAGAGAACTAGAGGAGATTATCTTGCGAGCATAGCTTATCATTTATAGAAAGTACTACTACTTTATTTTGCCTTTCGAATTGGAGATGCATGCATCTCTTTGATCGGTTTGTTTGTTTGTTTTGAAGTTCCCCCAAAACTACACGAGGGCTATCTGCGCAAGCTGTAATTTAACAGTGAAAAACTAGAGGGAAGGCAGCTAGTCATCACCACTCACCGCCAA
>NW_013722944.1:0-308 GCF_000517525.1 Limulus polyphemus | reverse complement strand
TCTTTAAGTTAAGTGTGCAGGTATCTTGTGGTCTGTATAATCTTTAGGTTCATTGTAATTAAACAAACCATAAACAGTATCTCTCTTTAGGTTCATTGTAGAGATACTGTTTGTGGTCTGTATAATCTTTAGGTTCATTGTAGAGATACTGTTTGTGGTTTGTTTAATCTTTAGGTTCATTGTAGAGATACTGTTTGTGGTTTGTTTAATCTTTAAGTTAAGTATACAGGTATCTTGTGGTCTGTATAATCTTTAGGTTCATTGTAGAGATACTGTTTGTGGTCTGTATAATCTTTAGGTTCGTTGTA
>NW_013722943.1:0-308 GCF_000517525.1 Limulus polyphemus | reverse complement strand
GTCACTATTTAATTAAGAGGGGAAATGATCGTACCAAACCTTCTAGACACTATTTAATTAAGGGGGAAACGATAGTACCAAACCTACTAGTCACTATTTAATGAAGGAGGAAATGATAGTACCAAACCTTCTAGTCAGTATTTAATTAAGAGGGGAAATGATAGTACCAAACCTTCTAGTCACTATTTAATTAAGAGGGGGAAATGATAGTACCAAACCTGCTGGTCACTATTTAATTAAGAGGGGAAATGATAGTACCAAACCTTCTAGTCACTATTTAATTAAGGGGGGAAATGATAGTACCAAAC
>NW_013722942.1:0-308 GCF_000517525.1 Limulus polyphemus | reverse complement strand
ATTGCTATGAGTCAGTTTCTGGTTGGAATAATGCAACTTAATTAAAGTTGGTGGACATTAAAAAGGAAAGCGAAGTGTGAGTAAAGCAAAGTCTCTGTACTAAAAGCTATATTTGAACAACTCTGACAAAAATAATACGACTTGACCGATTTGTTGCAGACTTTTATAACTAATGATTTCATATTCATATGCCAACAAATTTAAATTGCTAATATTATAAATGTGCATTACTCAAAGATACACATTTATGAAAGTCTCCACATCTTGAAATATCGTGAGGAAATTTTAAATTTCAAGGGTTATGCATT
>NW_013722941.1:0-308 GCF_000517525.1 Limulus polyphemus | reverse complement strand
AGACTGTCAGAATTTTGTACTAACTTACACACACACACACACGAAATCTATGGTGAAAAAATACGTCTCAGACACTACTGTCTTTGAAAATAAGAGTTTTTTTAGTGGACTCTTCGGATTGTGGGTTTGATAAACAAAAATACTGGAGTGGGGGAAGTAATGTGGGTTTTTCTTGATTAGACAAAAAAAAATGGAGATATGAATCAGCATTATAAAACATGACATGAGGATTAAGCTTTAAACACCCGGTTTTAAAGCAGATGTACACCATCTAGGATTCGATGGGAAACTATTACCGAACACGAGTT
>NW_013722940.1:0-308 GCF_000517525.1 Limulus polyphemus | reverse complement strand
ATTTTGTTTGAATAATCTTATTTTAAAACTATTCTTTGTTTATAATATAACTGAAGACAAAAGACAAACAGTAAAATTAAATGTAACCGAAATTTTGATATCATATTATGAAATAACTATTGGGAATATTGCTGTAAGGATATCCATTTTGAAAGTCTTATATCGAGAGCATCTTTGTACTGAAATATGAGGAAAATCAATTTTTTCAAAATTTGGTAAAAAACATGGGCTATAGCCTTTGCTTTTCGGATAAAATGTGAATATTTTTGGAAAATTCAAAAAAGTGCGTTTTTGTCGCAAAATTAATA
>NW_013722939.1:0-308 GCF_000517525.1 Limulus polyphemus | reverse complement strand
GGTATCACACTGGGAATCGATATCTGTATGGATTATACCATGGTGGTATCATACTGGGAATTGATATCTATATGGATTATACCATGGCGGTATCATACTGGGAATTGATACCTATATGGATTATACCATGGCGGTATCATACTGGGAATTGATACCTATATGGATTATACCATGGTGTTATCATACTGGGAATTGATATCTATATGGATTATACCATAGTGGTATCATACTGGGAATTGATACCTATATGGATTATACCATGGTGGTATCATACTGGGAATTGATATCTGTATGGATTATACCATGGT
>NW_013722938.1:0-308 GCF_000517525.1 Limulus polyphemus | reverse complement strand
TTTTTTTTTAAGAATAAAATAAATTATCAAAATTACAGACGATGATGTGTTTGCTGTATAAAAGGTTTTTATCTAGTGTAGAAAATTATTCACGCTAAAGCTGACTCAAACAGACCTAAAAGCTTGACTAAGTATGTATCAAGCTAAAGATACCTTATACATATAGACGCTTGACTTGATATTATTCAAACTAAAGTTGACTCAGACAGATCAAGAAACTTGACTGAATATATGTGAGGCTAAAGCTAACTCAAACAGAACAAGAAGTTTGAGTGAATATATATATATATATATATATATATATATAT
>NW_013722937.1:0-308 GCF_000517525.1 Limulus polyphemus | reverse complement strand
AGGTTGAAACAGTAGAACACACAATCAATACAAGATATATAAAATAAGTTGAAACAGTAGAACACACAATCAATACCAGATATATCAAATAGGTTGAAACAGTAGAACACACAATCGATACAAGATATATCAATTAGGTTCAAACAGTAGAACACACAATCAATACAAAATATATCAAATAGATTCAAACAGAAGAACACACAATCAATACAAGATATATTAAATAGGTTGAAACAGTAGAACACAATCAATACAAGATATATCAAATAGGTTGAAACAGTAGAACACACAATCAATACAAGATATAT
>NW_013722936.1:0-308 GCF_000517525.1 Limulus polyphemus | reverse complement strand
AATGATACTACAACAAGTGAACTTATAAGAGTTGGGACCGATTACATCAGAGGAGCCACTGGGCAACAAGTGAACTTATAAGAGTTGGGACCGATTATGTTATCAACCATCAGACGAGACATTGGACAAATGAACTTATAAGTGTTGGGAACGATTATATTATCATTCATCAGAGGAGCCACTGGAATGATAATCTAATCGGTCCCAACTCTTATAAGTTCACTTGTTGTCCAGTGGCTCCTCTGATGGATGATAATATAATCGTTCCCAACACTTATAAGTTCATTTGTCCAATGTCTCGTCTGATG
>NW_013722935.1:0-308 GCF_000517525.1 Limulus polyphemus | reverse complement strand
GGTACTCCAGAAGTAATTTCAGTTTCATTGATCATGATTATGTTAATTGTAACTCCTTGTTTTCTGCTTTATATATATATATATCACTTGAACAAATTTGCAATAATACCCTTTGTTGCATTTTTACAGAGTTTTAAGTAAAGCTTATTATCAAATTGTGTCAAAAACTTTCATATATCTAAAAAATAGTATATGTTATCATTGTTGCTAAGATGATTTAAAATATTAATAACCTTTTGTATATGTATCCTTTGTATTCGCCCGGCATGGCCATGTGGATAAGACGCTCAACTCACAATCTGAGGGCC
>NW_013722934.1:0-308 GCF_000517525.1 Limulus polyphemus | reverse complement strand
CTGTAAACGTTATCTATGTTCTTCTAGTCACATAGTACAGAGTATAATCGTTTCTCTTGACAAAATGTATAAGACAAGTGAATATGTAAATGTTATCTATGTCCTTCTAGTCACATAGTGCAGAGTAGAATAGTTTCTCTTGACAAAATGTATAAGACAAGTGAATCTGTAAATGTTATCTATGTCCTTCTAGTCACATAGTACAGAGTAGAATAGTTTCTCTTGACAAAATGTATAAGACAAGTGAATCTGTAAATGTTATCTATGTCCTTCTAGTCACATAGTACGGAGTGTAATAGTTTCTCTTG
>NW_013722933.1:0-308 GCF_000517525.1 Limulus polyphemus | reverse complement strand
GTTATTAACTATAAACGAACTAAAGTATATGATAGTATACAACTAACGTTATTGACTATAACAACTGTTACACCTTCTGTAGTTGAAATAAGACAACTGAAGTTGTACTGCCTTATAAACATAGATAACAAACAAGTCACCTTTTGCTGTAGTTGAAATAAGACAACTAAAGCTGTAATGCTTTATAAACATAGATAACAAACAAGTCACCTTTTGCTGTAGTTGAAATAAGACAACTAAAGCTGTAATGCTTTATAAACATAGGTAACAAACAAGTCACCTTTTGCTGTAGGTGAAATAAGTCAACT
>NW_013722932.1:0-308 GCF_000517525.1 Limulus polyphemus | reverse complement strand
TATATATATATAAAGTGGGGCACAATAGTATCATTATCTTTTAAAAGTGGAGTTGGAATCATATATATATATATATATATAAGAAATCATTAGTTTCAATGTTCTATGAAACTAACGACACAGCAAAGTCCAAAGATGCTGCGTTGAATTTGAAGCACGATGCATAATAAAATGTCCCCTGCGATTTTCAAATTAAAAATGCCACATCTGCAATAAAGGTGTAAATATAAGAAGGATGGTGTAATGCCCAGTATGGCACCATCATGATATAATTCATATAGTTTTCATCATCTGATGTTTTCGTTAAT
>NW_013722931.1:0-308 GCF_000517525.1 Limulus polyphemus | reverse complement strand
TACAGAGTCACCAAATGACAGATATGTAAATAGTAGTGTAGTGTAGCATGTGGAACACGTGCAGGGATATGTAGACAGTATTGTTGTGGAACACGTGCAGGGATAAGTAGACAGTGCTGTAGTGGAAAACGTGCAGGGATATGTAGACAGTGCTGTAGTGGAACACGTGCAGGGATATGTAGACAGTGCTGTAGTGGAACACGTGCAGGGATATGTAGAGAGTACTGTAGTGGAACACGTGCAGGGATATGTAGACAGTGCTGTAGTGGAACACGTGCAGGGATATGTAGAGAGTGCTGTAGTGGAAC
>NW_013722930.1:0-308 GCF_000517525.1 Limulus polyphemus | reverse complement strand
AAAAATTAATAGAAAAAAAATCGGATGGTGCTTATATCGTCGTAAAACTCAAAACTGAGACATTATAGCATTAACCAAAACTATTATGTCCCGTGAAAAGCTAAAAAAAATTGAACATTCGCTAACCAAGAGTAAAAACAATCGAAAAGGTGGAGTATATTTAATACGAAGATGTCATGGCCTTTTAAACGCTGAGAGTTTCTTTCAATAATCTTCTTATTAAAGCTCATCTCTGTTTACAACATAACAGGAAACAAAAAAAGTAAAATCGAAGATAACCGAAATTTTGATAACAGATTACGAAATAA
>NW_013722929.1:0-308 GCF_000517525.1 Limulus polyphemus | reverse complement strand
CCATATTCCTCCTGAAATTTATGGAGTACACATTCAGCAACATAGACAAGCTGTATTTCAGGAGGAATATGGAGTACACATTCAGCAACATAGACAAGCTCCATTTCAGTGAGGAATATGGAGTACACATTCAGCAACACTCACAAGCTCCATTTCATGAGGAATATGGAGTGAAATGGAGCTTGTCTATGTTGCTGAATGTGTACTCCATATTCCTCCTGAAATGGAGCTTGTCTATGTTGCTGAATGTGTACTCCATATTCCTCATGAAATGGAGCTTGTGAGTGTTGCTGAATGTGTACTCCATA
>NW_013722928.1:0-308 GCF_000517525.1 Limulus polyphemus | reverse complement strand
CAAGTGCCGATATAAATATAAATATATAGATCAATATCAGTTCTTATTCTAATTATCCGTCGACTGGCGGGTCGGATTCGAATACGTGCGATACCACAAAATATTCCCCACACTTTGAACTGTGAGTGCGTTATAAAAGTAACATTCAATTCCTTAGCGTGGATGATGATGGTTATGAGAGGGACGGTCAGATACCACTAGTTTGACCACACAAGAGAGTCCCAAAAGGTGATAGTGGGTGGTGTTGACTAGGTTTCGTCTCTCTAGTTTATAACTTCAAAATTAGGGACGGTTAGGTTAGTGCAGGT
>NW_013722927.1:0-308 GCF_000517525.1 Limulus polyphemus | reverse complement strand
TAGATATTAGATAACTAGAACAAAGAACCAAATATTTGATAAGTGTAATAGATGGCCCGATATTAGATAACTAGAACAGAGAACCAGATATTTGATAAGTATAACAAATGACAAGAAGTTTTATAAGTGTAATGGATGACCAGATATTTGAAAAGTATAACGGATGACAATATATTTGATAAATGTAAGAGATATCCAGATATTTGATAAGTATAACAGATGAACAGATATTTGATAAGTATAAGAGATAAGCAGATATTTGATAAGTGTAACAGATAACCAGATATTTGATAACTAAAACAGAGAAC
>NW_013722926.1:0-308 GCF_000517525.1 Limulus polyphemus | reverse complement strand
GTTCATAAATTTTGACGAACAAGTGTCTTATGGGCACCTTACTATAATTAAAACTTTATAAAGTTTGACGAACAAGTGTCTTGTGGGCACCTTACTATAATTAAAACTTTATAAAGTTTGACGAACAAGTGTCTTATGGGCACCTTACTATAATTAAAAGTTCATAAAGTTTGACGAACAAGTGTCTTGTGGACACCTTACTATAATTAAAAGTTCATAAAGTTTGACGAACAAGTGTCTTATGGGCACCGTACTATAATTAAAAGTTCATAAACTTTGACGAACAAATGTCTTATGGGCACCGTACT
>NW_013722925.1:0-308 GCF_000517525.1 Limulus polyphemus | reverse complement strand
CATATAGATAACCTAGAGTGCGTTCACACCTAGACAATCATATAGATAACCTAGAGTGCATTCACACCTAGGCACTCATATAGATAACCTAGAGTGCATTCACACCTAGACAATCAATATAGATAACCTAGAGTGCATTCACACCTAGGCACTCATATAGATAACCTAGAGTGCGTTCACACCTAGACAATCATATAGATAACCTAGAGTGCATTCACACCTAGACAATCATATAGATAACCAAGAGTGCATTCACACCTAGACAATCTTATAGATAACCTAGAGTGCATTCACACCTAGACAATCTT
>NW_013722924.1:0-308 GCF_000517525.1 Limulus polyphemus | reverse complement strand
TAATAAACAGTTTCAATCTGTAAATGTATATCTCACACAAGTAAAGTCAAAACAGCTTTATATGTTAGAATGTTACAAGCAGATTTATCACTAAGTTATAATGAACAGTTTCAATCTGGTAATGTATATCTCACACAAGTAAAGTCAAAACAACTTTATGTGTTAGAATGTTACAAGAAGATTTATCACTAAGTTATAATAAACAGTTTCAATCTGTAAATGTATATCTCACACAAGTAAAGTCAAAACAGCTTTATGTGTTAGAATGTTACAAGAAGATTTATCACTAAGTTATAATAAACAGTTTC
>NW_013722923.1:0-308 GCF_000517525.1 Limulus polyphemus | reverse complement strand
TCTACATTACATAAAATAACGTTGTTTCTTTCATTCTGTCTACGCAACAACAACGTTGTTTCTTTCATCTGTCTATATACATAAAATAACGTTGTTTCTTTCATCTTTCTACATTACATAAAATAACGTTGTTTCTTTCATCTTTCTACATTACATAAAATAACGTTGTTTCTTTCATTCTGTCTACGCAACAACAACGTTGTTTCTTTCATCTGTCTATATACATAAAATAACGTTGTTTCTTTCATCTTTCTACATTACATAAAATAACGTTGTTTCTTTCATCTGTCTATATACATAAAACAACG
>NW_013722922.1:0-308 GCF_000517525.1 Limulus polyphemus | reverse complement strand
CCACATGTATGTATACTACTGTTATATGTTTATGTGAATACATCACGATAGGAAATAGTTATTCATAGCTTTCGATTTTTGTTTGTTTAACATGGAAAAATAAGTAACTCATTAACACGAAATGAACCCAATGTTCATTCATGTTGCATCTGAAATACTTTGGTTTACTTGAAAACTTAGTCTAACCGAAAACAAGAAACGCGAAATTTGATATATATATAATAAGCTTAAGATTGAGTTATTAAGGAACTGACTGTACACCCTAGTAACCAATAAATAATAAATAATTAACTTAGAAGACTTAAATC
>NW_013722921.1:0-308 GCF_000517525.1 Limulus polyphemus | reverse complement strand
ATTATAAAAGCTTTTAAAATACAATACTGAAATTATTGTATTGTTTTGAGGAGGAAACATTCATAATAAGACATTTATTTCTCTGCAGTTTACTAAACCACGTAGTTATGTAACATCACTCTCATTTTAGCTCATAACGTGTGAATAAGTTAAATACGTAGCTCTGTCACATCGCTGCCAGTTTAGCTGATAACGTGTGAACAAGTTAACTATGTAGCTATGTAGCATCACTGCCAGTTTAGCTGATAACGTGTGAACAAATTAACAACGTAGCTATTTCACATCACTGCCACTGATTACGTGTGAAC
>NW_013722920.1:0-308 GCF_000517525.1 Limulus polyphemus | reverse complement strand
GGATGTTATTGTAGTAACGGGAAAACACAACCTAATATTGTTAGTGGATGTTATTGTAGTAGTAGTAACGGGAAAACACAACCTAATATTGTTAGTAGATGTTATTGTAGTAGTAGTAACGGGAAAACACAACCTAATATTGTTAGTGGATGTTATTGTAGTAACGGGAAAACACAACCTAATATTGTTAGTGGATGTTATTGTAGTAGTACTAACGGGAAAACACAACCTAATATTGTTAGTGGATGTTATTGTGAAAAACCACATAAAAGAGAAGTGATTCCTAATATAACAACTTCTAATATATA
>NW_013722919.1:0-308 GCF_000517525.1 Limulus polyphemus | reverse complement strand
CATACCAGCTATATCTCAACAATTAACTGTCTCTCTAGCATACCAGCTATATCTTAACAATTAACTGTCTCTCTAGCATACCAGCTATATCTCAACAATTAACTGTCTCTCTAACATACCAGCTATATCTCAACATGAACTCATATCTCTTCTGGATCCGGGTATGCATTATCATGTAGATTGTCACTGTAACTGTTGGTGGTGCTACTCTTACATATTGTCACTGTAACTGTTGGTGGTGGTGTTCTTACAGATTGTCACTGTAACTGTTGTTGGTGCTACTCTTACATATTGTCACTGTAACTATT
>NW_013722918.1:0-308 GCF_000517525.1 Limulus polyphemus | reverse complement strand
AGGTAAGAAGTTTGTAGGACCTGCTATTTCAACCTTAGCTTATGAGTGATAGGGTATAGATAAGGAGTTTGTAGGACCTGCTATTTCAATCTTAACTTATGAGTGATAGGGTATAGGTAAGAAGTTTGTAGGACCTGCTATTTCAACCTTAACTTATAGGTGATAGGATATAGGTAAGAAGTTTGTAGGACCTGCTATTTCAACCTTAACTTATGAGTGAATGGATATAGGTAAGAAGTTTGTAGGACCTGCTATTTCAACCTTAACTTATAGGTGATAGGATATAGGTAAGAAGTTTGTAGGACCTG
>NW_013722917.1:0-308 GCF_000517525.1 Limulus polyphemus | reverse complement strand
ATTAATGTGTGTTGTAAAGTGTAAGTGGCCTTAATGTACGGTAATCCAAGAAAGCTGATTAATGTGTGTTGTAAAGTGTAAGTGGCCTTCATGTATGGTAATCCAAGAAAGCTGATTAATGTGTGTTGTAAAGTGTAAGTGGCCTTAATGTACGGTAATCCAAGAAAGCTGATTAATGTGTGTTGTAAAGTGTAAGTGGCCTTAATATATCATAATCCAAGAAAGCTGGTTATTTTGTGTTGTAAAGTGTTAGTGGCCTTAACGTATGGTAATCCAAGAAAGCTGGTTAATGTGTGTTGTAAAGTGTT
>NW_013722916.1:0-308 GCF_000517525.1 Limulus polyphemus | reverse complement strand
TAAAATACAGTTTACATTTACCAAGTGTCTAGATATAAAAATTGTCCACAAATATTCGCTAACGAGATACAAACATTTTCTTTAAAAACCTTTTGTTGTTGTTTTATCCTACCAAGTTGTTGTTTTATCTTACCAACTTGTTGTTTTATCTTACCAACTTGTTGTTTTATCTTAACAAGTTGTTGTTTTATCTTACCAACTTGTTGTTTTATCTTACCAAGTTGTTGTTTTATCTTACCAAATTGTTGTTTTATCTTAACAAATTGTTGTTTTATCATACCAAGTTGTTGTTTTATCTTACCATGTTA
>NW_013722915.1:0-308 GCF_000517525.1 Limulus polyphemus | reverse complement strand
AGAATTGAATAAAAGCAAGTTACTTAAACAATGATAATTTGTTTTAATCATCTTAAAGGAAGACAAAAGCAAAACAAGTATTAGAAAAAACCCAAAAAACAACATCTTTAATCATGGTACATACTAGCCAAATCCTCTCCTAAGTACCAAAACCCATGAAATACGGATATCATGGCTAAAACGCAAAAAAATCAAAAGTTAACAACACAATCTGCTACATATATATATGACAATATTAAATTATATATATATATGTACGATACTTACCCCTCCCCCCCCAAAAAAAGAGAGTAAGAATAAAAATGTAC
>NW_013722914.1:0-308 GCF_000517525.1 Limulus polyphemus | reverse complement strand
TCTTCCCTGGGCAGAATGAGATCTCAATAGGACTATACAGTGATGTTGTTATACTTTAATTCTGATGTCAAGAATGTAAGTTATTTGAAGTAAATCTATATTGGAAGAGAGAAAAAACACAAAGTTGCTTCAGTCTTCTTTAGATTTGGACGTGACACACTTTAAGAATGTAGAATACGTGTGGTACTTGTTGTGTGAAACTTTGCTTGTGATGATAGATTCGTGGTGTTTTACTTTCTTCAATCGACTCACATCAAACATGCTCGCCCTTTCAGCCGTTATATAGCGCGGTCAATCCCACTATTCGT
>NW_013722913.1:0-308 GCF_000517525.1 Limulus polyphemus | reverse complement strand
ACAACTATAAACCGGACTGTTAAAGCAGATTGACACAACTATAAACCAGACGTTAAAGCAGATTGACGCAACTATAAACCAGACGTTAAAGCAGATTGACACAACTATAAACCAGACGTTAAAGCAGATTGACGCAACTATAAACCAGACGTTAAAGCAGATTGACGCAACTATAAACCGGGTGTTAAAGCAGATTGATACAACTATAAACCGGGTGTTAAAGCAGATTGATACAACTATAAACCGGGTGTTAAAGCAGATTGACACAACTATAAACCGGGTGTTAAAGCAGATTGATACAACTATTG
>NW_013722912.1:0-308 GCF_000517525.1 Limulus polyphemus | reverse complement strand
GTAATGACAGAGAAACAAGAAAGCCGATTGGTAAACTTTCTCCTTCCTTAATGTAATGACAGAGAAACAAGAAAGCCGATTAGTAAACTTTCTCCTTCCTTAATGTAATAACAGAGAAACAAGAGAGCCGATTGGTAAACTTTCTCCTTCCTTAATGTAATAACAGAGAAACAAGAAAGCCGATTGGTAGACTTTCTCCTTCCTTAATGTAATAACAGAGAAACAAGAGAGCCGATTGGTAAACTTTCTCCTTCCTTAATGTAATAACAGAGAAACAAAAAGCCGATTGGTAACTTTACTCCTTCCTT
>NW_013722911.1:0-308 GCF_000517525.1 Limulus polyphemus | reverse complement strand
CCTTATGCTGTAGTTTCTTTTTTAAGTTATATTGTTTTATCGTAGTTTCTTTCCACTTTGTCTTATTCTGATTAAACTTGCCTTATGCTGTAGTTTCTTTTTAAGTAATATTGTTTTATCGTAGTTTCTTTCTGCTTTGTCTTATTCTGATTAAACTTGCCTTATGCTGTAGTTTCTTTTTAAGTAATATTGTTTTATCGTAGAGTCTTTCCACTTTGTCTTATTCTGATTAAACTTGCCTTATCCTGTAGTTTCTTTTTTAAGTAATATTGTTTTATCGTAGTTTCTTTCCACTTTGTCTTATTCTG
>NW_013722910.1:0-308 GCF_000517525.1 Limulus polyphemus | reverse complement strand
TTAACTTCTAATCCTTGTTTATTAGCTTTTGAATCGTTAGAAGTTTTGTTGTGAACCAAATATATAGGTTCTAAACATGTTGCCTGTTTCATCCGAGTGGCGACTGGAGAATCTTTCAACACGTGTAAATATTTCTTACAGAGTGGGCTACCTCTACTTAGATAATTATGAGATATGTTACTGAACAATTATATAATGAATAACATTGATGCTTCTGGAATTTGTTAACTTATTGAAATTGATAGGAGTCGTTTTAGAATTGTTTTAACGCCAGTTCCTTGTCTATTTTATATAAATAAAACCATTTC
>NW_013722909.1:0-308 GCF_000517525.1 Limulus polyphemus | reverse complement strand
CTATAGCCTTGGCTTTTCGGTGAAAATATGATTTTTTTTGAAAAACGAAAAAAAGTGATTTTTTGACGCAAAAATAATAGAAAAGTATCGTATTGTGCTTATATCTATGAAATATTAAAAATTGAGACATTATAACCTTAACGAAAAATAATATGTACCGTAAAAAAGCAAAAACAAATCGAACATTCTCTAATCTAGAGTAAAAACAATCGAAATTGTGGTAATCATTTTATAAGAAGACGTCATGGCCTTTTAAATTATGGAATTCTGTTTGAATAATCTTATTTTTAAAGTTCTTCTTTGTTTAA
>NW_013722908.1:0-308 GCF_000517525.1 Limulus polyphemus | reverse complement strand
TTCAGTAATTCAAGTAGTACAGTAACATTAGGTTCAGTAATTCAGGTAGTACAATAACAGTGGGTTCAGTAATTCAAGTAGTACAATAATAGTAGGTTCAATAATTCAAGTAGTACAATAATAGTAGGTTCAGTAATTCAAGTAGTACAATAATAGTAGGTTCAGTAATCCAGGTAGTACAATAATAGTAGGTTCAGTAATTCAAGTAGTACAATAATAGTAGGTTCAGTAATCCAGGTAGTACAATAATAGTAGGTTCAGTAATCCAGGTAGTACAATAATAGTAGGTTCAGGAATTCAAGTAGTAC
>NW_013722907.1:0-308 GCF_000517525.1 Limulus polyphemus | reverse complement strand
AAGTACTGTACCATACAACAACAGTGTGTTGTTTGATTCCATGCTAAGTACTGTACCATACAACAACAGTGTGTTGTTTGATTCCATGCTAAGTACTGTACCATACAACAACAGTGTGTTGTTTGATTCCATGCTAAGTACTGTACCATACAACAACAGTGTGTTGTTTGATTCCATGCTAAGTACTGTACCATACAACAACAGTGTGTTGTTTGATTATGTGCTAAGTACTGTACCATACAACAACAGTGTGTTGTTTGATTCCATGCTAAGTACTGTACCATACAACAACAGTGTGTTGTTTGATT
>NW_013722906.1:0-308 GCF_000517525.1 Limulus polyphemus | reverse complement strand
AGCAGATGAAGGCAGGTCAAATACTTCAATGTTCAGCTACAACCATCCCTAATCTATAACTACTGAGTAGATGGAAGCAGGTCAAATACTTCAATGTTCAGCTACAACCATTCCCTAATCTATAACTACTGAGCAGATGAAGGCAGGTCAAATACTTCAATGTTCAGCTACAACCATCCCTAATCTATAACTACTGAGTAGATGGAAGCAGGTCAAATACTTCAATGTTCAGCTGCAACCATATCTAATTTATAACTACTGTGCAGATGAAGGCAGGTCAAATACTTCAATGTTCAGCTACAACCATT
>NW_013722905.1:0-308 GCF_000517525.1 Limulus polyphemus | reverse complement strand
ATGACATAACATGATAACGACATGATCCCAAGTGCTGTGGGGAACGTATTTTGTAACTAAATCTCAAGATCAACCACTGAATGTTCCTTATGAAAGATACGAATCTAACATAAAAACCACATGACATAACATGATAACGACATAATCCCAAGTGCTGTGTGGAAAGTATTTTGTAACTAAATCTCAAGATCAACCACTGAATGTTCCTTATGAGGGATATGAATCTAACATAAAAACCACATGACATAACATGATAACGATATGATCCCAAGTGCTGTGTGGAAAGTATTTTGTAACTAAATCTCAAG
>NW_013722904.1:0-308 GCF_000517525.1 Limulus polyphemus | reverse complement strand
GACAGCGAGGATGTATCTAACCGCTACAAGCGGAATATGTCAACCAAAACAAGAAGTTACATAATTAGATATGACAGTCAGATACATCCTCGAACCAAAACTTGTAGCGGCTGTTAGATATCAAACAATTATATAATTCGGAGTATGTCAACCAAAACTTGTAGCGGTCAGATACATCCTCGCTGTTAGATATCAAACAATTATATAATTCAGAATATGTCAACCAAAACAATTACATAATTCGGAGTATGTCAACCAAAACTTGTAGCGGTCAGATACATCCTCGCTGTTAGATATATATCTAACAG
>NW_013722903.1:0-308 GCF_000517525.1 Limulus polyphemus | reverse complement strand
AACGGTATATATAATATGTGGGACAAGCAACAGTATATTAAATATGTGTGACAAGTAACGGTATATTAAATGTGTGTGACAGGTAACGGTATATTAAATATGTGTGACAGGTAACGGTATATTAAATATGTGGGACAAGCAACAGTATATTAAATATGTGGGACAAGCAACAGTATATTAAATATGTGTGACAAGTAACGGTATATTAAATATGTGTGACAGGTATCAGTATATTAAATGTGTGTGACAAGTAACGGTATATTACATATGTGTGACAGGTAACGGTATATTAAATATGTGTGACAGGT
>NW_013722902.1:0-308 GCF_000517525.1 Limulus polyphemus | reverse complement strand
ATATACCACCTTGATCTCAGCCTGAACCATGTTAATATACCACCTTGATCTCAGCCCGAACCGTACTAATATACCACCTTGATCTCAGCCCGAACCATGCTAATATACCACCTTGATCTCAGCCCGAACTATGTTAATATACCAACTTGATCTCATCCTGTACTCAAACTCCTTTTTAACAAGTGACACACAAAACAATGATACAAATCATTTCATTTTTAATTACGTTCTTCCTCGTGTATCCTACAATGTTACTGTATCGAACCACGTTAATATACCACCTGGATCTCTGAGTGAACCATGCTAAC
>NW_013722901.1:0-308 GCF_000517525.1 Limulus polyphemus | reverse complement strand
TCAAAAATATAGAAATCACAAGACGAATATCCGGAAACCGATTTCACAAATTAGTCCTTCCTTCTGGAATCAAAAATACAGAAATCACAAGACAAATATCCGGATAACCCGAGCGATTTCACAAATTAGTCCTTCCTTCTGGAATCAAAAATACAGAAATCACAAGACAAATATCCGGATAACCCGAGCGATTTCACAAATTAGTCCTTCCTTGTGGAATCAAAAATACAGAAATCACAAGACAAATATCCGGATAACCCGAGCGATTTCACAAATTAGTCCTTCCTTCTGGAATCAAAAATACAGAA
>NW_013722900.1:0-308 GCF_000517525.1 Limulus polyphemus | reverse complement strand
GAGAAGGTTTATCATCAGGAGAGATGTAACTATAAACAAATACCTTGAGTACCACTAAATGAAATAGTCTCCATTCTTATAAATGATGCTTTTCCATCTATAGTGTCATAAATATAAGGGAATAGAATATACTAAATTTTACACATTATATAGGCTACACTAATGATGAACGACCAGAGAGTTATTATTTATTTAATTTAATTGATGTAACAACTGTTAGATCACAGTTTCAGAACAATGTATACTTTACCAGATGAACGACCAGAGAGTTATTTTTTTTTTATTTAGTTGATGTAACAACTGTTAGA
>NW_013722899.1:0-308 GCF_000517525.1 Limulus polyphemus | reverse complement strand
TTTACTGCAGCCATTAACCTGGATCTGTGGTTAGTGCATGGACTTATCATTTGAATTTTTACTGCAGCCATTAACCTGGATCTGGGGTTAGTGCATGGACTTATCATTTGAATTTTTACTGCAGCCATTAACCTGGATCTGTGGTTAGTGCATGGACTTATCATTTGAATTTTTACTGCAGCCAATAACCTGGATCTGTGGTTAGTGCATGGACTTATCATTTGAATTTTTACTGCAGCCATTAACCTGGATCTGTGGTTAGTGCATGGACTTATCATTTGAATTTTTACTGCAGCCATTAACCTGGA
>NW_013722898.1:0-308 GCF_000517525.1 Limulus polyphemus | reverse complement strand
CTATTGTGTGATATTAAGTCAGTGTAGTTATTGTTTAATGTAAACCCAATCTAACTATTGTGTGATATTAAGTCAGTGTAATTATTGTTTAATGTAAATCCAATGTAACTATTGTGTGATATCAAGTCTGTGTAACTATTGTTTAATGTAAAGCCAGTGTAACTATTGTGTGGCATTAAGTCAGTGTAACCATTGTTTAATGTAAATCCAATGTAACTATTGTTTAATGTAAAGCCAGTGTAACTAATGTCTGATGTAAAGTCAGTGTAACTATTGTTTAATGTAAAGTCAGTGTAACTAATGTCTGA
>NW_013722897.1:0-308 GCF_000517525.1 Limulus polyphemus | reverse complement strand
CCACATGCTACAGTGTAAATATCTATGTTGACTGCAAGCTATAGTGTAAATATCTATGTAACGGCAAGTTATAGTGTAAATATCTATGTTGACCGCAAGCTATAGTGTAAATATCTATGTTGACTGCATGCTACAGTGTAAATATCTAAGTTGACTGCACGCTATAGTGTAAATATCTATGTTGACCGCACGCTATAGTGTAAATATCTATGTTGACCACACGCTATAGTGTAAATATCTATGTTGACCGCAAGCTACAGTGTAAATATCTATGTTGACTGCATGCTACAGTGTAAATATCTAAGTTG
>NW_013722896.1:0-308 GCF_000517525.1 Limulus polyphemus | reverse complement strand
AATATTACAGTTAGTGTCTATATATTATTTCCGTAGCATTGTTTCATTTAGCGACATTCAACAGGAAACGTAAATAATGGATTACAGATAACTGTTTATTCTTAAACCGTTATTCAACAAATTGGTAACTGATACCTATAGATAAAATATAAATAACAGCAACGAGAATGTCATTTGTAATTGGCTGAAGTATTAGTGGGTTCAGTTAAACTTGAATGGAAAGTGTGTTGATTACTCAAGACATCTTTTTAAAGCTAAACTTTCTTTATTAGAATTTGAAGATGATGAGACAAACAAGTAAAAAAGGC
>NW_013722895.1:0-308 GCF_000517525.1 Limulus polyphemus | reverse complement strand
CTGGTTCTTTCAGTCTTAAAAATGCTCCAGTTATGCTGGTTCTTTCTATCTTGAAAATGCTCCAGTTATGCCGGTTCATTCAGTGTGAAAAATACTCCAGTTAGGCTTGTTTTTTAACTATAAAAAATGATTCAGTTATGCTGGTTTTTTTCAACCTGAAGGAAAATAATTCAGTTAACCTGGTCCATTCAGTCTGGAAAATGCTCCAGTTATGCTGGTTCTTTCAGCCTGGATATTTCTCCTGTTAGGCTGGTCTTTTCATTCTGGAGAATGTTCCATTTATGATAATTCTTTCAGTCTGGAACATT
>NW_013722894.1:0-308 GCF_000517525.1 Limulus polyphemus | reverse complement strand
GGATGTTGCTCGCAGTATAATACAAAGATCAATGTTGATTGTACAGATGTTGCTCGCAGTATATTACAAAGATCAATGTTGACTGAACAGATGTTGCTCGCAGTATATTACAAAGATCAATGTTGACTGAACAGATGTTGCTCGCAGTATATTACAAATATCAATGTTGACTGAACATATGTTGCTCGCAGTATATTACAAATATCAATGTTGACTGAACAGATGTTGCTCGCAGTATATTACAAAGATCAATGTTGACTGAACAGATGTTGCTCGCATATATTACAAAGATCAATGTTGACTGAACA
>NW_013722893.1:0-308 GCF_000517525.1 Limulus polyphemus | reverse complement strand
AGAATATAGATCCATTTCTTTCTTTCTAAGAGTAATTACAGGTATGAAAAGGGATTTTTAAACGGGATATAAATCCATATCTTTCTTTCTAAAAGTAATTACAGGTATGGCAAGGAGTTTTTAAACAGAATATAGATCAACTTCTTTCTTTCTAAAAGTAATTACAGGTATGAGAAGGAGTTTTTACTTTCTTAAAGTAATTACAGGTATGACGAGGAGTTTTTAAACAGTATATAGATCCATTTCTTTCTTTCTAAAAGTAATTACAGGTATTACAAGGAGTTTTTCTTTTCTAAACATAATTACAG
>NW_013722892.1:0-308 GCF_000517525.1 Limulus polyphemus | reverse complement strand
GAAGATGAATTAATTAGTGATTATAATGAGTGGTGTAAAGATGAATTAATTGAAGATTATAATGAGTGGTGTAAAGATGAATTAATTAGTGATTATAATGAGTGGTGTAAAGATGAATGTATTAGTGATTATAATGAGTTGTGTAAAGATGAATTAATTAGTGATTATAATGAGGTGTGTAAAGATGATTTAATTAGTGATTATAATGAGTGGTGTAAAGATGAATTAATTGAAGATTATAATGAGTGGTGTAAAGATGAATGTATTAGTGATTATAATGAGTGATGTAAATATGAATTAATTAGTAA
>NW_013722891.1:0-308 GCF_000517525.1 Limulus polyphemus | reverse complement strand
CATAAAAAATATAGAGAAAAGGCTCTCAATTTCACACTTACGTATATACAAGTGATCTCAGTTGTTTTCTCATATAAACATCCTGCCAATGTTCACCACAACATTTCTTCTGAGTGCTTATAAATCATCGCAAAGACCTTTCAACACACAGATGTATTAGAAACCCTAATATTCATTTCCAGTCTTATCAACTTTAAATGTTCTGGGTGTTAAATCTAATGACATTAGCAATCCTAGCTATAAGGCTATCACATTATCTTACAAGCATTCCAATACCACTCACTATCGCAAATTGCTTGATAGCTCAG
>NW_013722890.1:0-308 GCF_000517525.1 Limulus polyphemus | reverse complement strand
CTAGCATCATGATACTATTTTCACATTGATAATGGTTAAAATATCCTCAAACTTAACTGAACTAGCATCATGATAGTACTTTCACATTAATAATGGTTAAAATATCCTCAAACTTAACTGAACTAGCATCAGGATACTATTTTTCTACATTGATAATGGTTAAAATATCTTCAAACTGAACTGAACTAGCATCAGGATACTATTTTCACATTGATAATGGTTAAAATATCCTCAAACTTAACCGAACTAGCATCATGATACTATTTTCACATTGATAATGGTTACAATATCCGTAAACTTAACCGAAC
>NW_013722889.1:0-308 GCF_000517525.1 Limulus polyphemus | reverse complement strand
ATCCTTGTAGAACTGGGACTTGGGTATATATATACTAATGTTTGCATCCTTGTAAAAAATAGAACTTGGGTATATATATATAATAATGTTTGCATCCTTGTAAAAATAGAACTTGGGTATATATATAATAATGTTTCATCCTTGTAAAAAATGGGACTTGGGTATATATATATACTAATGTTTGCATCCTTGTAAAAAATGGGACTTGGGTATATATATACTAATGTTTCCATCCTTGTAGAACTGGGACTTGGGTATATATATACTAATGTTTGCATCCTTGTAAAAAATAGAACTTGGGTATATAT
>NW_013722888.1:0-308 GCF_000517525.1 Limulus polyphemus | reverse complement strand
GAGAATGTGTGTCGTGTAGCAATATGCCTTAGTACAGTGTGTCTAGAAGTGAGAATGTATGTCATGTGTAGCAATATGTCTTAGTACAGTGTGTCTAGAAGTGAGAATGTATGTCGTGTGTAGCAATATGCCTTAGTACAGTGTGTCTAGAAGTGAGAATGTATGTCGTGTGTAGCAATATGCCTTAGTACAGTGTGTCTAGAAGTAATAAGAATGTATGTCATGCGTAGCAATATGTCTTAGTACAGTGTGTCTAGAAGTATGAAGAATGTATGTCGTGGGTAGCAATATGCCTTAGTACAGTGTGT
>NW_013722887.1:0-308 GCF_000517525.1 Limulus polyphemus | reverse complement strand
GTTTTCGTTGTCTAGAGTAAGTCACCTGAAGTTATGTTAGTTAATGAGGTTTTCGATGTCTAGAGTAAGTCACCTGAAGTTATGTTAGTTAATGAGGTTTTCGTTGTCTAGAGTAAGTCACCTGAAGTTATGTTAGTTAATGAGGTTTTCGTTGTCTAGAGTAAGTCACCTGACGTATCAAGTCTAATTATTCATAACTTCACCCTTGATCAGTCGACTACACCAGAACGGTCACTACAAAGTATACAGAAAACACTGAGTTTACAGTATCACTGTAAATCAGTGATAAAAATGTCGCCAAAAAAACA
>NW_013722886.1:0-308 GCF_000517525.1 Limulus polyphemus | reverse complement strand
TACTCACTACTGAAAAATACACTATTTACTCAATAACCAGAAGGAGTTAATCTCTACCACGAAACTGTACATCACAAAGTATGAAACAAGTAGTTTCATTCAGGAAAAATAAGTTACAACTTTCATGTTAGACAAAGTAATATCAAAGGTACTCACTACTGAAAAATACACTATTTACTCAATAACCAGAAGGAGTTAATCTCTACCACGAAACTGTACATCACAAAGTATGAAACAAGTAGTTTCATTCAGGAAAAATAAGTTACAACTTTCATGTTAGACAAAGTAATATCAAATGATGTACTGTG
>NW_013722885.1:0-308 GCF_000517525.1 Limulus polyphemus | reverse complement strand
AGAGAAGTTAGAACATCTAAGAAATAGTTACACCAGACCTTTACAGAGAAGTTAGTACATCTAACAAATAGTTACAACGACAACAGACCTTTACTGTGAAGTTAGTACATCTAACAAATAGTTACAACGACATCAGACCTTTACTGTAAAGTTAGTAATCTAACAAATAGTTACACCAGACCTTTACAGAGAAGTTAGTACATCTAACAAATAGTTACAACGACAACAGACCTTTACTGTGAAGTTAGTACATCTAACAAATAGTTACAACGACATCAGACCTTTACTGTGAAGTTAGTACATCTAAC
>NW_013722884.1:0-308 GCF_000517525.1 Limulus polyphemus | reverse complement strand
TTTTAACCTACATACTCTACTCCATCTCCTTTTTTTTTTTTTATCTTTTCTCTGTTTGTGTGTGTGTGTGTGAAAGTGTATGTAATTTATTTTTTCTAAGGTTATAAGGAGGTAGCAACTGATATCACAGTACTTGTATAAATCACTCTCATTGAATGCAGATTGCAACATAGTTTGCCTCAAATACGTCCCAACATCTTTATATCTAGAACACACTGCAGCCACAAGTTCTGATCAAAGCAGCTTCTGATGTGCACATGGATATTATATTGAATATAGCACAGCATTGGAGCTTAAGAAACTAGTTA
>NW_013722883.1:0-308 GCF_000517525.1 Limulus polyphemus | reverse complement strand
GCTAATGTCCTTCCATAATGTACTACACGTGTTAATGTCTTTCCATTATGTATTACATGTGTTATTGTCCTTCCATAATGTACTACACGTGTTCGTGTCTTTACATTATGTATTACATGTGTTATTGTCCTTCCATAATGTACTACACGTGTTCATGTCTTTCCATAATGTACCACACGTGTTCATGTCTTTCCATAATGTACTACAGGTGCTAATGTCCTTCCATAATGTACTACAGGTGCTAATGTCCTTCCATAATGTACTACACGTGTTAATGTCTTTCCATAATGTACTACAGGTGCTAATGT
>NW_013722882.1:0-308 GCF_000517525.1 Limulus polyphemus | reverse complement strand
ACATACTAAGTACATCAAAAAAAGAAGCAGCGCAACCCGACGTTCTTATTTTTTACTATTAAATATTTTTAAGTACCACTGTAATAAATAATATATATATATATATATATGTGTGTGTGTGTGTGGTGTAATGCACACTATAAACCGAAAAAAATGGAGTTTTTCATTTTCTTTGTTTAGAATTTCAATAAATCAATATTGATATATTCAGGTTTTACAATGAAAATTAAATTGTTTTTCTATACTGTCATTTACTGATAAGGAAAAACATTAGCACATATTTTTCTTTACTTATTTTCAAGAAGTAT
>NW_013722881.1:0-308 GCF_000517525.1 Limulus polyphemus | reverse complement strand
CTGTATTTACCTTCAACTGATATTTCTGTATTTACCTTCAACTGATAGTTCTGTATTTACCTTCAACTGATATTTCTGTATTTACCTTCTACTGATAGTTCTGTATTTACCTTCAACTGATATTTCTGTATTTACCTTCAACTGATAGTTCTGTATTTACCTTCAACTGATATTTGTGTATCTACCTTCAACTGATAGTTCTGTATTTACCTTCAACTGATAGTTCTGTATTTACCTTCTACTGATAGTTCTGTATTTACCTTCAACTGATATTTCTGTATTTACCTTCAACTGATAGTTCTGTATTT
>NW_013722880.1:0-308 GCF_000517525.1 Limulus polyphemus | reverse complement strand
ATCTACTTCATTCAAACCAAGGGTAAAACAATTATATATCAAATCTACTTCATTCATTCAAACCAGTGGTAAAACAATTATATATCAAATCTACTTCATTCATTCGAACCAGTGGTAAAACAATTATATATCAAATCTACTTCATTCATTCAAACCAATGGTAAAACAATTATATATCAAATCTACTTCATTCACTCAAACCAGTGGTAAAACAATTATATATCAAATCTACTTCATTGATTCAAACCAATGGTAAAACAATTATATATCAAATCTACTTCATTCATTCAAACCAATGGTAAAACAAT
>NW_013722879.1:0-308 GCF_000517525.1 Limulus polyphemus | reverse complement strand
AGCTAGTGTTACCTTACAATTCATTCAGCCCTGATAGTGACAAGTGTTACCTTACATATCTTTCAGCTTGGATAGTACCTAGTTTTCCCTTACAATTCATTCAGCTTGGATAGTAGCTATTGTTACCTTACATTTCATTCAGCATGGATAGTAGCTAGTTTTTCCTTACAATTCATTCAGCTTGTATAGTAGATAGTATTATCTTATAATTCAATAAGCTTGGATAGTAGCTAGTGTTACTTTACAATTCATTCAGCTTTTATAATAGCTAGTATTACCTTACAATTAATCAAGATGGGATAGTTGCT
>NW_013722878.1:0-308 GCF_000517525.1 Limulus polyphemus | reverse complement strand
TTAGAATAGTAGTAGTATAGAATAAGTTAAGTAACATGTGGATGTTAGAATAGTAGTAGTATAGAATAAGTTAAGTAACAAGTGGAGGTTAGAATAGTAGTAGTATAGAATAAGTTAAGTAACAAGTGGAGGTTAGGATAGTAGTAGTATAGAATAAGTTAAGTAACAAGTGGAGGTTAGGATAGTAGTAGTATAGAATAAGTTAAGTAACAAGTGGAGGTTAGGATAGTAGTAGTATAGAATAAGTTAAGTAACAAGTGGAGGTTAGGATAGTAGTAGTATAGAATAAGTTAAGTAACAAGTGGAGG
>NW_013722877.1:0-308 GCF_000517525.1 Limulus polyphemus | reverse complement strand
TGGCTGTAATCTGGTGAAGTTGTGTATCAAATATTTTCAGTTTACAGAATCTATAATTACCCAAAAATTGCCACTATCTAAAACATATGGCTGTAATCTGTTGAAGTTGTGTATAAAATATTTTCAGTTTACAGAATCTATAATTACCCAAAAATTGCCACTATCTAAAACATATGGCTGTAATCTGTTGAAGTTGTGTATAAAATATTTTCAGTCTACAGAATCTATAATTACCCAAAAATTGCCACTATCTAAAACATATGGCTGTAATCTGATGAAGTTATGTATAAAATATTTTCAGTTTACAG
>NW_013722876.1:0-308 GCF_000517525.1 Limulus polyphemus | reverse complement strand
CTAAACTAACTACATACAAGTGCCACAAATTACGTGCGTCCTTGCTGCATTTCTCTATTTGTGCTGGACATGCTGTACCTTATTGCAGGTGAGACAGCAAGCACCAACTGGTAAATCGACACCCTTTTCAAGCTGGATTGCAAAATAACGTAAGACCATGCAGAGCTGGTGTATGAGCTGCTGAGAGCATCTTGAGAGACACTTTGAATCAGGGACTGGCTACTCATCTAATGTATGGGGTTTACCATCTGAATGGACCATGCTTCACTGAATGACAGCACATTTAATAAAAATGTTGCAATAATATT
>NW_013722875.1:0-308 GCF_000517525.1 Limulus polyphemus | reverse complement strand
TAGATCAAAAATATCTTCTTCTGGGCCATTCTACACATTTTAACAAACAAACAAACTAAATGCATTCATCATAACACACTTTCTTTATAAAGTTAAAAATTAATTGACTCAAATAAGTTACAACATAATGAATCTCTACGGTAGACATTTCCAAGTGGTCTTGTTATAAAAAGCTTCAATTCAGTCAGGATTAGGATCAATTAATCTATGAGATGATTTTTTACGTTTTATTAGCTATATTTTTGTGTGCCAGCAATACTAAGTATGAGGCACTCATATACCTGATTAGATTTTATTACTCATCAGGA
>NW_013722874.1:0-308 GCF_000517525.1 Limulus polyphemus | reverse complement strand
TTAAGATAACGTATTCCATAATATTGGGTTACACTAATTAAAAATAATATAATGTATTCCATAATATTGTGTTACACTAATTAAAGAATAAGATAAAGTATTTCATAATATTGTGTTACACTAATTAAAAATAATTATAATGTATTCCATAATATTGGGTTACACTAATTAAAAATAAGATAACGTATTTCATAATATTGGGTTACACTAATTAAAAATAATATAGCGTATTTCATAATATTGGGTTACACCAATTAAAAGTAAGATAACGTATTCCATAATATTGGGTTACACTAGTTAAAAATAAT
>NW_013722873.1:0-309 GCF_000517525.1 Limulus polyphemus | reverse complement strand
CCGTATTCTTTGTTTTTCAATAATAATCTTTAACATCCAGAAAGTAACAAATTATGATTTTCGTAATCTTGAGTACATTTAAACTCCACAAGTTGAACTCAGAATATCAGAGATGGCATGTTCTGATCGAGGATGTTTGTGTCAACATTTTGCAGACAGAATCTGAGGAACCCTAATAACACGAACAAAACTAATTGGCTCGAGATGATATTAATATCTAGATTGAAGTACATTCTTGAAGCTTTCTGTTCTCACTTGCCCCCAGTGGCTCAACGGTAAGCCTGCTGGCTTGTGCCGTTAAAAATCGGG
>NW_013722872.1:0-309 GCF_000517525.1 Limulus polyphemus | reverse complement strand
TCCTTATCCACCTGGCCAAGTTTTTAGGACATAAATATGTTTACCGCCGTGATTAACCAATCGAGACGCATTAGCTCAGTCACTTTAGAAATGATATATTTGTGTGGATGAATGCTTTAACAATTGAACGATGTATAATAGAAGCGTGGGATGACAGAATCAAATTGATTAATGAACAATTAATAATAAGTCATAAAAATATTTCCGAGTACGATCGCGATATCGCAAATATACTTTTTTTAAATTCCAACCAGTGAAATTTGAATGTGATTTGAAGTCGTATGGATGTTAAAACTCAAGTTTCATAAC
>NW_013722871.1:0-309 GCF_000517525.1 Limulus polyphemus | reverse complement strand
GTGGGTAGAGGGTTCGAATCCGCGTCGCACCAAACACGATCGCCCTTTCAGTCTGGGGTGGGAGCGTTGTAATGTGACGACCAATCCCATTATGCGTTGATGAAAGATTAGCCGAAGAGTTGGCTCTGGATGGTGTTGACTAGCTGCCTTCTCCCTAGCCTTTCACTGCTAAATTAGAGACGTCTAACGCAGATAGCCCTCAAGTGAAGAAATTCAATAAATAAAATCACTTAAATTAGTTTTAATTTTAGAAATATTTCATCAGTAATCACAAATCTGTATGTCACAAACGATAGTTTGAGCGTAAAC
>NW_013722870.1:0-309 GCF_000517525.1 Limulus polyphemus | reverse complement strand
TATCGGACGAGTATATATGAATCCTGTATCTTTAGTAGTAGTCGTAACAGACTAGTATATATATGAATCCTGTATCTCTTGTTGTAGGCATATCGGACTATTATATATGAATCCTGTATCTCTAGTAGTAGTCATATCGGACTATTATATATGAATCCTGTATTTCTAGTAGTAATCATACCGGACTAGTATTTAGGAATCCTGTATCTTTAGTAGTAGGCATATCGGACTATTATATATGAATCCTGTATCTTTAGTAGTAGTCGTAACGGACTAGTATATATGTATCTTGTATCCCTAGTAGTATTA
>NW_013722869.1:0-309 GCF_000517525.1 Limulus polyphemus | reverse complement strand
TGGTCCTATTATTTACCCAGCTTATATTTAGAAGCCTCTCTTGTTTGTTGTTGCTAATACATACATACCGGTTCTGGTATTTACCCAGCTTATATCAGAAGCCTCTCTTGTTTGTTGTTGCTAATACATACATACTGGTTGTGTTCTTTACCCAGCTTATATCAGAAGCCTGTTGTTTGTTGTTGCTAATACATACATACCAATTGTGTATTTACCCAGCTTATATCAGAAGCCTCTCTTGTTTGTTGTTTCTAATACATACATACCAGTTCTGGTATTTACCCAGCTTATATCAGAAGCCTCTCTTGT
>NW_013722868.1:0-309 GCF_000517525.1 Limulus polyphemus | reverse complement strand
TCCAGAAATGTTACTAAACCAAATAACCAGAAATGTTACTAAATCAAATATCCAGAAACGTTACTAAACCAAATAACCAGAAATGTTACTAAACCAAATATCCAGGAACGTTACTAAACCAAATATCCAGAAACGTTACTAAACCAAATATCCAGGAACGTTACTAAACCAAATATCAAGAATGTTACTAAACCAAATATCCAGAAATGTTACTAAACCAAATATCCAGAAATGTTACTAAACCAAATAACCAGAAATGTTACTAAACCAAATATCCAGAAACGTTACTAAACCAAATAATCAAGAATG
>NW_013722867.1:0-309 GCF_000517525.1 Limulus polyphemus | reverse complement strand
CTGAGTTGAACACACCATACTAATCTAAATCATATTAAGTTGAACACACCATACTAATCTGTATCATATTCAGTTGAACACACCATACTAATCTGTATCATATTGAGTTGAACATGCCATATTAATCTGTATGATACTGAGTTGAACACACCATACTAATCTGTATGATACTGAGTTGAACACACCATACTAATCTGTATGATACTGAGTTGAACACACCATACTAATCTAAATCATATTAAGTTGAACACACCATACTAATCTGTATCATATTCAGTTGAACACACCATACTAATCTGTATCATATTC
>NW_013722866.1:0-309 GCF_000517525.1 Limulus polyphemus | reverse complement strand
CGGATATAAACTATATATTTATAGTGTTAGTCAGAAGACACATCACAACCTGGCGGATATAAACTATATATTTATAGTACTAGTCAGAAGACAAATCACCACCTAGCGGATATAACTATATATTTATAGTACCAGTCAGAAGACACATCACCACCGAGCGGATATAACTATATATTTATCGTACTAGTCAGAAGACTCATCACCACCTAGCGAATATAACTATATATTTATAGTACTAGTCAGAAGACACATCACCCCCTAGCGGATATAAACTATATATTTATAGTGTTAGTCAGAAGACACATCACC
>NW_013722865.1:0-309 GCF_000517525.1 Limulus polyphemus | reverse complement strand
GTTAACACCACAATACTGAACCTAATGGTTTCATATATAATATTCGTGGAGTGTTACAATGTTATTACCACAATACTGAACATAATGGTTTCATATAGAATATTCGTGGAGTGTTACAATGTTAACACTACAATACTGAACCTAATGGTTCCATATAGAATATTATTGGAGTGTTACAATGTTATTACCACAATACTGAACATAATGGTTTCATATAGAATATTATTGGAGTGTTACAATGTTAACACGACAATACTGAACCTAATGGTTTCATATATAATATTCGTGGAGTGTTACAATGTTATTACC
>NW_013722864.1:0-309 GCF_000517525.1 Limulus polyphemus | reverse complement strand
GTTTTATTATTTTTGATGGTAGGATGCTTTCAGTATTTAGTTTTCGTTTTATTATTTTTGGTGGTAGGGTGTTTTCAGTATTTAGTTTTTGTTTTATTATTTTTGGGGGTAGGGTGCCTTCAGTATTTAGTTTTTGTAGAAGTTTCAGCAGTTTTATGAGAGTCACTTTAGTGTTCATATACAATATAATAACGGAAACAAAACCCTTTTACTAACCAACGTAAACTAAGAAATTTAAGTGTAAATATTAGTCTAAACTCGCCTGGTAGGTTTGTTTGTTTTGGAATTTCGCGCAAAGCTACACGAGGG
>NW_013722863.1:0-309 GCF_000517525.1 Limulus polyphemus | reverse complement strand
CAGGTCAGGATCAACAGATCTATAGTAACTGCAGGTTAGGATCAACAGATCTATATTGACAACAGGTCAGGATCAACAGATCTATATTGACAACAGGTCAGGATCAACAGATCTATATTAACTACAGGTCAGGATCAACAGATCTATAGTAACTGCAGGTTAGGATCAACAGATCTATATTGACAACAGGTTAGGATCAACAGATCTATATTGACAACAGGTCAGGATCAACAGATCTATAGTAACTACAGGTCAGGATCAACAGGTCTATATTAACTGCAGGTCAGGATCAACAGGTCTATAGTAACT
>NW_013722862.1:0-309 GCF_000517525.1 Limulus polyphemus | reverse complement strand
AAGGCATTATAAGTTACCTGTAACATTGTTTAAACACTCACATTGAAGTTTAGAGATCTTCACAAGGCATTATAAGTTACCTGTAACATTGTTTAAACACTCACATTGAAGTTTAGAGATCTTTACAAGTACAGTACATTCGAAACACGACACAACCTGGCTTATCTTAAAAACAACAAAAATTTAGCTAAATTTAAAACACGACACAATCTGGCTTATCTTAAAATCAATAAAACTGGGCTAAATTTAAAACACGACACAATCTGGCTTATCTTAAAAACAATAAAATTGGACTAAATTAAAAACACG
>NW_013722861.1:0-309 GCF_000517525.1 Limulus polyphemus | reverse complement strand
GTGCATTATGATGGGATGATAACTTTTGGCAAGATAAAACGTGTATTATGATGTAATGATAACTTTTGTCAAGATAAAATGTCTATTATGATGGGATGATAACTTTTGTCAAGATAAAATGTGCATTATGATGGGATGATAACTTTTGTCAAGATAAAATGTGCATTATGATGGGAGGATAACTTTTGTCAAGATAAAAATGTGTATTATGATGGAATGATAACTTTTGGCAAGATAAAATGTGCATTATGATGGGATGATAACTTTTGTCAAGATAAAATGTGCATTATGATGGGATGATAACTTTTG
>NW_013722860.1:0-309 GCF_000517525.1 Limulus polyphemus | reverse complement strand
GCTAAAAGTGGTATCATGTATTGAAAAAATAATAGTTTTTTAAGAACTCCAGTTTCTGAGTGCTACATTTAAAAATTACATCAATAAAGATAAAATCAAACCCTCATGTAAAGTCCTAGTGAAAGTCATGTTCTTGTTGTGGGCTATTATAAAGAAATGGTTGTTGCACATACACAGTTATTTTTCTAAATGTTTGATTCTTATAAAAAATTCATACTTTGGGTATTCGCACCATCTATAGAATGGCTTTACAAACAAAAATCCAGGAGTTTTGGTTACATACATAGATACTGACATGCATGCTGCTGC
>NW_013722859.1:0-309 GCF_000517525.1 Limulus polyphemus | reverse complement strand
CCATAACGATAGGAAATATCCACTAAATAATAAATTAGATGGGATAAACACATTTAAACTATAATTAACTCTAGAGTACGAAGAAAATGTGAATGGGAAATTGCAAAATTAAGGTTAGTGGTAATATACCGTAGAACTCATGTGTTTGTAAATGTTCATATTCAAAGTCTTTAAAGTTCCTATACACTGAATTAAGAGTTTATTGTTTCAAAATGTGATATGCCCTTTGTAATTATTCTAGTACATGTACAACTACAATCGATCTTCACGTGTTTGCAATACTTAAGACAGCACCATGACAATTGTTGG
>NW_013722858.1:0-309 GCF_000517525.1 Limulus polyphemus | reverse complement strand
TGGTAGGTCTTTTAATACAGATGGATAGTGACTGGTAGGTTTTTAATACAGATGGATAGTGACTGATGGGTCTTTTAATACAGATGGATAGTGGCTGGTAGGTCTTTTATTAAAGATGGATTGTGACTGGTAGGTCTTTTAATACAGATGGATAGTGGCTTGTAGGTCTTTTAATATAGATGGATAGTGACTGGTAGGTGTTTTATTATAGATGTATAGTGACTTGTAGTTGTTTTATTATAGATAGATAGTGGCTGGTAGGTATTTTAATATAGGTGGGAGGTAACTAGTAGGTCTTTTAGTATAGAA
>NW_013722857.1:0-309 GCF_000517525.1 Limulus polyphemus | reverse complement strand
CCATTTGAGTTAATATATATATATATAGGATTCCTATCAATAAACAACCATTTGAATATATTTATATAGGATTCCCATCAATAAACGACCATTTTAATTAATATATATAGGATACTTATCAAGAAAGGACCATTTGAATTAATTTATATGAATTAAACTCTCAATAAACGTGAGTTTAAATTAATATATACATAAGATTCCTATCAATAAACGGCCCATTTGAATTAATATACATAGGATTCCTATTGATAAACGACCATTTGAATTAATATATATAGGATTCCTATCAATAAACGGCCATTTGAATTA
>NW_013722856.1:0-309 GCF_000517525.1 Limulus polyphemus | reverse complement strand
GAGGCTATCTCTTCTGTGCCCATCCAAGGGTATTTAAATCCTGTTTTTTAGCAGTGTGAACCCTTAGACTTGCTACTGAGAGTCACTTGATGGCAAAAGCAATGTTATTTCGTTCGTCTACAGCAACAACAACAAAAATAAAATAAAAAACCACAAAGTCCTGTTACAAAAGTAAAGGAAGGAACAAAGTATCAATGTAGCATAAACTTCAGTTCTAACGCCCAACAAAATGCTCTGCCATGAAAATGGTCATTTGGAAGACTTTTTCGATCAAGACTGTTTTAACTCTCATAAATAAAAGGTACGTTT
>NW_013722855.1:0-309 GCF_000517525.1 Limulus polyphemus | reverse complement strand
GGTGAATTGACAGTGCGGACAAACTACTTAGAATTAAGCACTAAATTTCACACCACTCATTAGCCACCTGTTAGTTGAATTGCACTACCATGATATCTCTAGGTTGCGTGTGAGAGGATTGCCATGTTTCATAAATAATAGTTTTATGTCTGGTCGGTAGATGGCAGCCCAAATTATTCTTACATGACGACCATTTGTGACTTGTCATTGCACAAAAATGATATCTGCCACAACAATGTCAGTAAAAATAAATAAAGAATAACCTAAATTAATATTCAAGGTATCAAGAAGATCAAGTATTTATGGAGC
>NW_013722854.1:0-309 GCF_000517525.1 Limulus polyphemus | reverse complement strand
AGTTCTGTTGATACCTAGCTGTGCTGAAACCAACAGGTAGCCCTTCCTACTTTAAATAAGGCACCTTTAAGTGTACCCTCCTGCTCGTAACAAGAAGCTTCCTGGCAGCCCTCCCCCTGCTTATAACAAGAAGTGTAATAAGAAACTTCCTGATTATTTCAAACCACCACAAACCCCCAATTCCTGCTCTAACAAGAAACTTCTTGGCTATTCTCTCCACCCCACCCCTACTTGTAACAAACTTCCTGGCAATTCCCCCACCCCAACTACTTCTAACAATAAATTATTGTATTTAAAAGCTACATAATT
>NW_013722853.1:0-309 GCF_000517525.1 Limulus polyphemus | reverse complement strand
GTTGCTCTCAGGTGAGGCTGCCAGTGATCTTATTCATAGTGAGATGGAGACATGTATTCAGATCTGTGGTGGTCTTCAGAGGGTCTCTGAGGCTGCATTTGAGGGCAATCCTTGACATTTTGAAGACTTTAGATTCCCATTTTATCAGGTGCCTTCTCTTAGTCTGTTGGATTTTCAGTCCCTCTTTGAGACAGTGGTAAGTTTACGGACTTGCAGTACTGGGGTCTGGGGTTCAACTCCCTAGGGTAGATGTGGCAGGTGGCCCAAAGCTGCTTTGCTCTAACAAAACAACTTTACCTCACAAAATGC
>NW_013722852.1:0-309 GCF_000517525.1 Limulus polyphemus | reverse complement strand
GTACACTAATCTCTCTACATCATGACTATACACTAATCTCTCTACATCATGACTGTACTCTACATCATGACTGTACACTAATCTCTTTACATCATGACTATACACTAATCTCTCTACATCATGACTGTACACCAATCTCTCTACATCATGACTGTACACTAATCTCTCTACATCATGACTGTACACTAATCTCTCTACATCATGACTGTACAGTAACCTCTCTACATCATGACTGTACACTAATCTCTCTACATCATGACTGTACACTAATCTCTTTACATCATGACTATACACTAATCTCTCTACATC
>NW_013722851.1:0-309 GCF_000517525.1 Limulus polyphemus | reverse complement strand
TAAAGCCTAGTTACTCTTGGCTGTGACTGGGAATAAAGCATATTACTTTTGGCTGTGACTGTGAATAAAGCATATTACTCTTGGCTGTGACTAGGAATAAAGCATATTACTCTTGACTGTGACTGTGAATAAAGCATATTACTCTTGCTGTGACTGGGAATAAAGCATAGTTACTCTTGGCTGTGACTAGGAATAAAGCATATTACTCTTGACTGTGACTGTGAATAAAGCATATTACTCTTGGCTGTGACTGTGAATAAAGCATAGTTACTCTTGGCTGTGACTGGGAATAAAGCATATTACTCTTGA
>NW_013722850.1:0-309 GCF_000517525.1 Limulus polyphemus | reverse complement strand
GGGGACAGAACAATATTCTGAATGATTTCCGCTACTAGTTAATTATTATATAGTTTTGGAGACAGACCAATATTCTGAACACTTCTCACTACTAGTTAATTATTATATAGTTTTGGGGACAGACCAATATTCTGAATAATTTCCGCTACTAATTAATTATCATATATTTTTGGGGACAGACCAATGTTCTGAATACTTTCCGCTACTAGTTAATTATTATATATATTTCTGGGGACGGACCAATATTCTGAATAATTTCCACTACTAGTTAATTATCATATATTTTTGGGGACAGACCAATAGTCTAAA
>NW_013722849.1:0-309 GCF_000517525.1 Limulus polyphemus | reverse complement strand
GAATAATAAAGATAGCTATATCAAATAATGATTGATACAGACATCTATATGAAATAATGATTGATACAGACGTCTATATGAAACATTGAATGATACAGACATCTATATAAAAGAACTATTGATACAGATTTATAGATAAAATAATGACTCATATAGACATCTATATAAACCAATGAATGATACAGATAACTATATAAAATAATGATAGATACATATAGCTATATAAAATAATGATTGATACAGACATCTGTATAAAATTATGATTGATACAGACATCTATATAAAATAATGATTGATACACACATCTAT
>NW_013722848.1:0-309 GCF_000517525.1 Limulus polyphemus | reverse complement strand
TATATACCCTTAACAAGTTTTAGATGTTCATATAATTTCCTTCTCCTGATGAGAAGTTATTATCCTTTGATGTTCCAACTATGATGACATTGTTGTGGATTATCCAGGTATATACCCTTAACAAGTTTTAGATGTCATATAATTTCCTTCTCCTGATGAGAAGTTATTATCCTTTGATGTTCCAACTATGATGACATTGTTGTGGATTATCCAGGTATATACCCTGAACAAGATTTAGATGTCATGTCATTTACTTCTCCTGATGAGAAGTTATTATCCTTTGATGTTCCAACTATGATGACATTGTTG
>NW_013722847.1:0-309 GCF_000517525.1 Limulus polyphemus | reverse complement strand
AAATAGGTCACTAGAATTGAATGTTAGGTTTAGGTTAAAATGTATGGATGAGGATATTGGCTGGATGAACTTGTGGTATCAGGCCAATACAAAAGAGAGTTTTCAGAAATGCACTTACCTCCTCTCAGACTTTAACTTTATTTCAACAAATGTTTTTCTTCTCTGCCCATCTAAGCATTGATATGAATCTTACCCTGCTTGCAAGCATTGATATGAATCCTACCCTGCTTGCTCCAATCTTGTGATTCTCTCCACCTATGTCAATGCACCCCTATACCAGATCCCTATATAAGCTTCTCGTTGTTACTT
>NW_013722846.1:0-309 GCF_000517525.1 Limulus polyphemus | reverse complement strand
CGTTCCATAAGACAAGATCACATACAGATACTACATATAAGTTACGTATGGTACATAAAGAAAGACGTTCCATAAGACCGACAAGATCACACACAGATATTACATATAAGTTACCAACAGTACATAAAGAAAGGCGTTCCATAAGACCGACAAGATCACATACAGATACTACATATAAGTTACCAACAGTACATAAAGAAAGACGTTCCATAAGACTGGACGTTCCATAAGACCGACAAGATCACATATAGATGTTACATGTAAGTTACCAACAGTACATAAAGAAAGACGTTCCATAAGACCGACAAG
>NW_013722845.1:0-309 GCF_000517525.1 Limulus polyphemus | reverse complement strand
GTACACAATGGGCTATCTGTACTGTGCCCACCACGGAGAATCAAACCCTGGATTTAATATTGTAAGTCATTAAGCTTATCGATGACCTACTGGAGGCCCATCAGTATCACAGCAGTAAGACTGAAGGCTTACAACGCTAAAATCCGGGTTTTGATACCTTTGGTGGATACAGCACAGATAGCCCATTGCGTAGCTTTGCGCTAAGTTACAAATAAACTTAAAAGTGTACGACTTTCTGAAATATTTCGAGATGATTAAGAAAGTTTCACTTGTCGTATCGTTTTTCAGAAGCCTAAAACAAAGGAATAT
>NW_013722844.1:0-309 GCF_000517525.1 Limulus polyphemus | reverse complement strand
TATTCCCTTTACAAGTATTGTTGTTTTTGTCTTTGTACAAAGTCACACAATGGGTTGTCTGCACTCTGTTCACAACACGAATCGAACCCCGGATTTTAGCGTTGTAAGTCCGTAAATTTACCGGTGCCCCGCTGGTTTTAGTTCTAAAAAGATCTTGCAGTTTAAAGATACATGTGGTAATAATTTAAGTTTAAATACTGATTTACAAGAATAAAAGCGACGTTTATCTAATAATTTCAAAACTACAAAAATAAAAACAATTAACTTGTAGTGAAATACTCGATTACAATTCAACAGAAAGTGTTTGAA
>NW_013722843.1:0-309 GCF_000517525.1 Limulus polyphemus | reverse complement strand
TTTGAGATTTATGTAAAAAAGAAATTAAAACAAGTAACTGTTTTACTTTCATTCTGATAAAACTTTATGTTGTTTAAGTTGGTCTGATATTATTTTTGTCCAAGACTATTTAATTTTCAGTACATTTCAATTCATTTTTCACACCCAACTTAATTTTAAATTGCATATAACCTGATCACAGGCCCACTTGAGAAAGTATTAAACTTATTTTTAACACTTAGGTTGTTATCTCTTCAACATTCATAACACCATAAAATAACACTCTTACTTAGAATAAGAAAATTAAAAAAAAGATATTTTAAAAATAGC
>NW_013722842.1:0-309 GCF_000517525.1 Limulus polyphemus | reverse complement strand
ATATCCTAATGATCTAAAGAAAATAACAACTGAATTTAGTTCCTACTGATCTAAAGAAAACTAACAACTGAATTTATATCTTACTGATCTAAAGAAATATAACAACTGAATTTAGTTCCTACTGATCTAAAGAAAAATAACAACTGAATTTAGATTCTACTGATCTACCACAAAACAAACGACATGAATTTAAAAATTTATAAATTTAACTTAAAATCTTTAACAATTATTTTCTAATTATTTATTAATGTATTTACAAAATTCTAGTCTCTTAACTTATATATATCAGTACCAGCCTAAGTGACACGT
>NW_013722841.1:0-309 GCF_000517525.1 Limulus polyphemus | reverse complement strand
ACAAGAGTTTGTAGCCTCTTGTCGCCAGAGTTCAGACAGTTCCCACAAGAGTTTGTAGCCTCTTGTCGCCAGAGTTCAGACAGTTCCTACAAGAGTTTGTAGCCTCTTGTCACCAGAGTTCAAACAGCTCTTTAGATCTAGTTATCTATTAAAGTATTATGTTGCTCGATTGCAGAACCAAAGTTAGTGTAGGGAAAAAAAGAAAATAAAAAAACTAGTAATAATAAGGTATCTCTCTCTCTCTCTCTCTCGTGTGTGTGTGTGTGTGTGTGTGTGTGTGTGTGTGTGTGTGTGTGTGTGTGTGTGTGT
>NW_013722840.1:0-309 GCF_000517525.1 Limulus polyphemus | reverse complement strand
GGATTAAAATAATAAGTAACAGAACATAGCAGAACATGCTCACGAAACACAACATACTGTATTGTGGGTAAAAACTGTGATATTGGCTCAATCAAAAGGTATTATAGCCAGTAATATTCGAGAATATTTGGAAATAATTAAATATAAAAAGATCACGTATTACTAAATATAGACGAAGGTCCGGCGAATAACTATGCAAAAATGTGGGGTGACCTTCTCTAAAAAGTTCACGCGGGAATTGTAAGTATGTACATAGGTCACATGACCCACCTAACAACAACAACAAAAAACAAAAGTTAAAAATACAAC
>NW_013722839.1:0-309 GCF_000517525.1 Limulus polyphemus | reverse complement strand
CGAACCTTGTAAAAAAGCGAAATTTAAATTTAAAAAAAATATCTGAGGAAATAGTTGGCTATATTTTTTTTATCTCAGCTGTAACAAGCAGAAACATGAATACAAAACGAGGTCAAGTTTTTCCCATTTTCAGCCACGGCATAAAGGCTCATAGAAGGATTCTTTGAGCTAATAGCGCCATCTCTTGACAGATTTTGGTTCTAATTACAGCCGCGGCTATTGAGAATTCCCTCTTGTTTTCTCTTTTTTTTTAACTTGTCTACTATTACGCTAAATTTTTACAAGGTTTGCCCTTTCATATATCTCTGC
>NW_013722838.1:0-309 GCF_000517525.1 Limulus polyphemus | reverse complement strand
TGTGGTCTGTCTTCTTCCGGCATGGTCTGTATTTTTCAGGTATGGTCTATCCTCTTTAGGTATAATCTTTCTTCTTCAGGTATGATATGTCTTCTTCAGGTATGATCTGTCTTCTTCTGATATAGTCTATCTTCTTTAGGCATGATCTGTCTTCTTCAGGTATGGTCTGTCTTCTTCGGATATGGCCTGTCTTCTTTAGGTATGATCTTTCTTCTGTAGGTATGATCTCTTTTCTTCAGGTATGGTCTATCTTCTTCAGGTATGATATGTCTTCTTCAGGTATGATCTGTCTTCTTCTGATATAGTCTA
>NW_013722837.1:0-309 GCF_000517525.1 Limulus polyphemus | reverse complement strand
TATCAACAAATAGTGGGATTGACCGTCACATTATAAGCCCCCACAGCTGAAAGGGCGAGATTGTTTAGTGGGATGGGGATTCTAACCAGAGACCCACAAATTGCGAGTCGAGCGCCCTAACCACATGGCCATGTCGGGCCCAACTTATCTTAAAGGAAGAAACTATAGTATTAGGTCGTCAACAAATTAATGTCGCTTTTTTTTAGATAAAAAAATCCGAACAACTTATACATAAAAAAAAAACATTTATTAAATGAAATAGTCTCCGTTCTTATCGATGATACTTTTCCATCTTACAATCAGGTTGTT
>NW_013722836.1:0-309 GCF_000517525.1 Limulus polyphemus | reverse complement strand
CGAGTATAATTAGTATGTACTGTTACATCTATACAACCAGAACAATTAGTATGTATTACTACATCTACACAACCAGTACAATTAGTATGTATTACTACATCTACACAACCAGTACAATTAGTATGTATTACTACATCTACACAACCAGTACAATTAGTATGTATTACTACATGTACATAACCAGTACAATTACTATGTACTGCTACATCTACACAACCAGTATAATTAGTATGTACTGTTACATCTACACAACCAGTATAATTAGTATGTACTGATACATCTACACAACCAGAACAATTAGTATGTACT
>NW_013722835.1:0-309 GCF_000517525.1 Limulus polyphemus | reverse complement strand
ACCAGCTGTGGTATGTTTTTACCAGCTGTAGTATGTTTTATCTTATTGTTTTTACCTGCTGTGGTATGTTTTTACCAGCTGTGGTATGTTTTTACCAGCTGTAGTATGTTTTATCTTATTGTTTTTACCAGCTGTGGTATGTTTTTACCAGCTGTAGTATGTTTTATCTTATTGTTTTACCTGCTGTGGTATGTTTTACCAACTGTAGTATGTTTTACCGTATTGTTTTTACCAGCTATGGTATGTTTTATCTTATTGTTTTTACCAGCTGCGGTATGTTTTATGATATTGTTTTTACAAGCTGTGGTA
>NW_013722834.1:0-309 GCF_000517525.1 Limulus polyphemus | reverse complement strand
CAATGATAATCTCTGTGTTTACTGATCATCATGAGTGATTCAATGATAATCTCTGTGTTTACTGATCATCATGAGTGATTCAATGATAATCTCTGTGTTTACTGATCCTCATGAGTGATTCAGTGATAATCTCTGTGTTTACTGATCATCATGAGTGATTCAGTGATAATCTCTGTGTTTACTGATCATCATGAGTGGTTCAATGATAACCTCTGTGCTTACTGATCATCATGAGTGATTCAATGATAATCTCTGTGTTTACTGATCATCATGAGTGATTCAGTGATAATCTCTGTGTTTATTGATCAT
>NW_013722833.1:0-309 GCF_000517525.1 Limulus polyphemus | reverse complement strand
CGTTTGCAATGTGTTGTGTAAGATGCTTCGTTAGTGAAAGGTAGTTTCATTAATTTTTGGTATAGAAATCATTATATTTCAACACTTCTGAAAGTAGCTTTTTAATTTATTTTAATAGAAAGGGTCTTAATTAACGAATCTTTAGACACCAAGAAAGTAAAAATTTATAGCCCAGAAGAAAACCAATACATAGTGTACATCAGTGAAATTATCGAAGTAAATATATTTGTCTGTTTGATTAAATGTCGTTACAAAAATATCCAGGTAGTTTCAAGTAGATGTATAAAATAGAGCTAACAAGGATGACGG
>NW_013722832.1:0-309 GCF_000517525.1 Limulus polyphemus | reverse complement strand
GATGTATCGATCCAGCATTGTTTGGGAACCTTAAGATACATCACCTAGTTTTATACAAGAACTACAATAAAACTATTTATTTAATAGTAAAAGTTCGAAGTAGCTCTATTATCTTATTCTGGTAGCGAACGTCTTGTAATGAAAAAGCTACTTTGTGGTCCAGAACAAGTTTTCCTCATCATTAAGTTACTAAGATTTACTATAGAACAAACCGGTTTCGAGCCCAGAACAAGTTTTCCTCATCATTAAGTTACTACATTTTACTATAGAACAAACCGGTTTCGAGCCAGAACAAGTTTTCCTCATCAT
>NW_013722831.1:0-309 GCF_000517525.1 Limulus polyphemus | reverse complement strand
ATACTGATAGTTATAGAAGAAGAACATGCCGTTTTATACTGATAGTTATAGAAGAAGAACATGCCGTTTTATACTGATAGTTATGTTATAGGAACACGTTATTTTATACTGACAGATATAAATGAAGAACACGTTTTTATGCTGATAGTCATAGAAGAGGAACACGTCGTTTTATGCTAATAGTTATAGTCGAGAAACACATGGGTTTACGGTGACAGTTATAGAAGAGGAATACGTTGTTTTATGCTTAAAATTATAGAAGAGGAACACGTTGTTTTATACTGATAGTTATAGAAGAAGAACGTGTCA
>NW_013722830.1:0-309 GCF_000517525.1 Limulus polyphemus | reverse complement strand
ACTAAGAAACTTCAGAATCCATTACAGAGAATCAGTTACAGTAAGTGTTAATATGTAGACTAGAAACTTCAGAATCTATTACAGAGAATCAGTTACTGTAAGTGTTAATATGTAGACTATAGACTAAGAAACTTCAGAATCTATTACAAGGAATCAGGTACTGTAAGTGTTAATATGTAGACTATAGACTAAGAAACTTCAGAATCTACTACAGAGAATCAGTTACAGTAAGTGTTAATATGTAGACTAAGAAACTTCAGAATCTATTACAGAGAATCAGTTACAGTAAGTGTTAATATGTAGACTAAG
>NW_013722829.1:0-309 GCF_000517525.1 Limulus polyphemus | reverse complement strand
ATATATATATATATATATATATATAGGGTAAAACGAAAGGTAATGTACCGTTGGTGTTATATGCTTGATAAAGTTGGTATTATAACGTTGGAATTAAAATAATATTATGAAGCTAACCGAGACCACGTTAATTATTCTTTGTGTCAGAGTAATAGTTAGAAATTGAACTAAATGAAACAACTGTATGACCACTTTTGCCCCACCATGTATATATATATATATATATAATACACGCAGTATCCATGTAGTAAAAGCAACCCGTTGTCATAAAGTGGCGTTTAATAGTTCGATGTAAGATTATTGTTCTTG
>NW_013722828.1:0-309 GCF_000517525.1 Limulus polyphemus | reverse complement strand
TAGCTGCTGGTATTAACCACCAGCAGCTGTTTCTTGTTTGATATTGATCTTGGACAGAGGTATGTGAGTGTTTGTATAAATATTGATATTGATCTTTGATAGTAGTATATTAATGTTTGTATAAATGTTGTTAGTACCAGCAGCTATTTCTTGTTTGATATTGATCTTTGACAGTGGTATATGAATGTTTGTATAAATGTTGTTAATAAACAAGAAACAGCTGCAGATATTAACGTGTTTGTATAAATGTTTCACATACCTCTGTCCAAGATCAATATCAAACAAGAAACAGCTTCTGGTATTAACAAT
>NW_013722827.1:0-309 GCF_000517525.1 Limulus polyphemus | reverse complement strand
TTTTGTTCCACCAATTACCACCAATAACGGAAATGGTGTAATATTTTGTTCCAGTAATTACCATCAATAACGGAAATGGTGTAATATTTTGTTCCACCAATTACCACCAATAACGGAAATGGTGTAATATTTTGTTCCACCAATTACCATCAATAACGCGAATGGTGTAATATTTTGTTCCACCAATTACCACCAATAACGGAAATGGTGTAATATTTTGTTCCACCAATTACCATCAATCACGGAAATGGTGTAATATTTGTTTCACCAATTACCATCAATAACGGAAATGGTGTAATATTTGTTCCA
>NW_013722826.1:0-309 GCF_000517525.1 Limulus polyphemus | reverse complement strand
GCCCATTATGTAGCTTTTTGCTTAATTACAAACAAACAAACTATAAATTATAGGATTTTGATGAAACTTTGTGGACATATATAGAAGGATAATTCCTCATCGTCCTGCCAAAAACGGTCCGTGTCTGTTGATAGCATTTTCACATTTTTTGAGATCCGAATATGACCAATTCTGCATGGGGGAGGTATGCGCTCTTATGAGTGCTCTGCTAGTATATATATAAACGTAGAAAGTTGAGTATGAAACGCCTCTGTAATTCAAAACAGCTTAGTTTACATGTTATATTATAAAGCTTATATTGTTTTAGCT
>NW_013722825.1:0-309 GCF_000517525.1 Limulus polyphemus | reverse complement strand
CGGACACAACAGATTGTTCCCCGCTGGGACAGCTGTAAGTCTACAGGTTTGCAAATCTAAAATCCTGAGTTTGATTCCTCGCGGCGGACACTACAGATTGTTCCCCGCTGGGACAGCAGTAAGTCTACAGGTTTGCAAATCTAAAATCCTGAGTTTGATTCCTCGCGGCGGACACTACAGATTGTTCCCCACTGGGACAGCAGTAAGTCTACAGGTTTGCAAATCTAAAATCCTGAGTTTGATTCCTCGCGGCGGACACAACAGATTGTTCCCCGCTGGGACAGCTGTAAGTCTACGGATTTACAACGC
>NW_013722824.1:0-309 GCF_000517525.1 Limulus polyphemus | reverse complement strand
AAACACCTTCGTATCATTCAATCAATCATCATCTTAATACACGAAACACCTGTAAACACCTTCGTATCATTCAATCAATCGTCATCTTAATACACAAAACACCTGATAAACACCTTCGTATCATTCAATCAATCGTCATCTTAATACATGAAATAACTGATAAACACCTTCGTTTTTCCAGCCCCAGGATTTAATTGTGTAAAGAAAAAGGTGTGAGTTTTTTTGTTGTAGTAGTAGGTTTAGTCAATGTATTTGTGTATTTACTGTTAATGAACAATGAAAATTAGAAACTTCTGTGTATTTACTGTT
>NW_013722823.1:0-309 GCF_000517525.1 Limulus polyphemus | reverse complement strand
GTTTGTTTTCTTCTTGCAGTCTTTGCAGTTCATCTAGAACTTCTTCGTGTACTGAATACTGGCGAACCAAAGAATGAATATCAGTCTAGAGAAAAAACAAAAATTATAAACAGCAGTAATCATGACACTGTTGTCTTAATACTAATTCCCCTAAGAGCCTTTTAGGCTAGCACCATCCTGATTTTATTTTTCACAGGAACTTCATCCATTATGAGACGTTGTCCCCACCCAATAACTCTCTACTGTGTGTTTGCATATACTTAGAATGAGACCAGCATACATGTACTTTTCTATATCATCATTTAATTT
>NW_013722822.1:0-309 GCF_000517525.1 Limulus polyphemus | reverse complement strand
CTAAAATAACCTAGAAAATTAAACAGTATACAACTTACAAAAGCAGTCAGATGCCTAGACACAACCTGCTTATCATATAAGCAAGATTATTCAACTGATAAACAATGAACGAGAAATATTGATCATGAAACAACATCAAAGGGTAAAATTTGTGAGGTTTGAATTGTTACGGTTCTGAATTACTTCCCACAACTGATATATATATATATATATACATATAACAAAAACATCTACTTACAAAGTCCAGTGTGAATCCTTTCTTTATTCGTTTCTAAAAATAATATTCCGGTGAAAAATTAAGATGGAAAC
>NW_013722821.1:0-309 GCF_000517525.1 Limulus polyphemus | reverse complement strand
GTTACTCCCGATATAGCGGACAAGGTTTTTTATTTCTCCCCAACATTACAAATGTTATTCCCGATATAGTGGAAAAGGTTTTTTATTTCTCCCCAACATTACAAATGTTACTCCCGATATAGCGGACAAGGTTTTTTATTTCTCCCCATTTGACGTTATTGATGCTACAGAAACGTGATTGAAAGAAAGTTGAATATCCAACCGAAGCAGATGGCTTCAAACTGAAACAGTAACGTCATCTGACCAGTTTATTATGTTTACTGTTATGCTGGACTACTTACCGTTTATATTAACAGTGTCGGTCAGTTT
>NW_013722820.1:0-309 GCF_000517525.1 Limulus polyphemus | reverse complement strand
AGGAATTACTCGTATATGAAACATTTCACGTATTGCATGTATACATGTGTGGTACCAACAATGAAGTATACAACGGTATTATAAAAGCACTGTATGTCTCACTGAAAGGGGAATTACTTGTATATGAAACATTTCACGTATTGCATGTATACATGTGTGGTACCAACAATGAAGAATACAACGGTATTTATAAAAGCACTGTATGTCTTACTGAAAGGGAAATTACTTGTGTCTGAAACATTTCACGTTTTACATGTATACATGTGTGGTACCAACAATGAAGTATACAACGGTATTTATAAAAGCACT
>NW_013722819.1:0-309 GCF_000517525.1 Limulus polyphemus | reverse complement strand
GCTGCAAGTAATCATTTAAAAGTTGATATTATTTAGTTAGTAGCTGCAAGTAATCATTTAAAAGTTGATATTATTTAGTTAGTAGCTGGAAGTAATTATTCAAAAGATTAGAGGGGTAGATGCTGAAATATATTTTGTCATTAGCTGTCAAGTTGTTTTACACTCGCTAGAATAGTTTACTATTTGATATATGAATTATGGTTTCTAATGTTAATATTTTCCACACTCTTCATTTATATATGTGTAAGTTTGGATGTATTGTCTGTAAAATAGCTATCAACCATTCCACACTCTTCATTTATATATGTG
>NW_013722818.1:0-309 GCF_000517525.1 Limulus polyphemus | reverse complement strand
ATTAAATAATTACAATTCAGTAAAATATTGGATTCATTGACTGAAACTGAAATTATTTTTGGTGTACAGAGAATGAAAGGGAAAGAAGTTGAATTTATTTGGATATTTTTCCATTTTACCAAAAAATTACAAAAATTAATGATTATTAAACCTCAAGAGTTCCTCAAATATTTTTTAATACAGAAATTCCTGACCATGACACAGAAATGAAAAAAGAACAATTCTTCATTAAGTGTAAGTGTATTTTGTTGAACTTATCAAGGAAATTATCATGTATTTGAAATTAGCATGAAAGTCCAGAAACAGTGG
>NW_013722817.1:0-309 GCF_000517525.1 Limulus polyphemus | reverse complement strand
TTAAAGCTTTCATGTGGCATTGTGGTTAGGCAAAAATACTGCAGAAATTATTTGTCTAATTAAAGCTTTTATGTGGCATTGTGGTTAGACAAAAAATACTGCAGAAATTATGTGTCTAATTAAAGCTTTTATGTGGCATTGTGGTTAGACAAAAATACTGCAGAAGTTATGTGTCTAATTAAAGCTTTTATGTGGCATTGTGGTTAGACAAAAATACTGCAGAAATTATGTGTCTAATTAAAGCTTTTATGTGGCATTGTGGTTAGACAAAAATACTGCAGAAATTATGTGTCTAATTAAAGCTTTCAT
>NW_013722816.1:0-309 GCF_000517525.1 Limulus polyphemus | reverse complement strand
CAAATGTTTAGACTCCCATGCATTTGTTTTTCTTATATTTCGAGAAACTTCTTATTCAATAGAATAAGTCAGTACTGTTTCTGATTAGCCTATACAAAACAATGTTTTTAGTTCCTCATATATTTACTGTAAAGAAAAATTCTGTTAGAAGCGCCCCCCCCCCTTTGGTGATTCTACGGTAATTTTGATGGCTTATAACGCTGAATTCAGGATTCGATCTCAGCGATTGGCCCAGCGCACACATCCCATTGTACAGTTTTTCACTTAAAACAAACGATTTTTGTTAAAGAAAACAAAATTTTATGAACA
>NW_013722815.1:0-309 GCF_000517525.1 Limulus polyphemus | reverse complement strand
TTACTACAAAAACAATTAATTAAATAATTAAAAATGTAATTGACGTGAACAAATTGGAAACGACGTAAACACTTGAAAAATTATCTAGATATATATATTTCTGAAAACGACTTTTCAAATGAGCCAACAAAAATGTAGACGCTGGAAACATTCTTAAACGATAATTAACTAAAGAGAACACAACATGAGTGAGTGGAAATTAGCAAAATCAAAGTAATGTTGACTATCACGTACATGACACAATTTTTTGTAACGATAAATAGTCTCGTGCATTTTCTAAATATATAAATTTTCTATACACTTCTAAAA
>NW_013722814.1:0-309 GCF_000517525.1 Limulus polyphemus | reverse complement strand
TTTGTCTCTCCTTTTTAATCGTTCTTGTTCAAATTAGATTATATAAATAGTTGTCAGATATAAAGAAAAATAACAATTGTTCTTGTTCAAATTAGCATCGTGTGTTTCTAATACTTAAGTCAGCACCGATTACTGTCAAATATTCTATCAAAGATTAGAATATAACGAAAGCTTTATCCTATTTTGTTAGTGTTTCAATTCGACAGAACAATTAACATGTGATTAAAAACTTGCTAAATTAAGGAAGTTTTTAATCACATGTGATTTGTTCTGTCGAGTTAGTTTTTGTGTATGTGTGTTTCTCCCATC
>NW_013722813.1:0-309 GCF_000517525.1 Limulus polyphemus | reverse complement strand
ATAGTTGCTTGTACTACCTTACAATTAATCCAGATGGGATAGTAGCTAGTGTTACCTGACAATTCATTCAGCTTGGATAGTAGCTAGTATTATCTTACAATTCATTCAGGTAAGGTAACACTAGCTACTACCATTCATCCAGATGGGATAGTTACTTGTATTACATAACAATTCATCCAGATGGGATAGTAGCTTGTGTTACCTTACAATTCATTCAACTTGGATAGTAGCTAGTATTACCTCAAAATTCATTCAGGTTAGATAGCTGAATGAATTGTAAGGTAATACTAGTTACTTGGATAGTAGCTA
>NW_013722812.1:0-309 GCF_000517525.1 Limulus polyphemus | reverse complement strand
ATTGGGATTACAAACTGTTTTACTTGAGTATTCAGGTCATGTGGTTGGGATTACAAACTGTTGTACTTGAGTATTCAGGTCATGTGGTTGGGATTACAAACTGTTTTACTTGAGTATTCAGGTCATGTGGTTGGGATTAAAAACTATTTTACTTGAGTATTCAGATCATGTGGTTGGGATTACAAACTGTTTTACTTGAGTATTCAGGTCATGTGATCGGGATTAAAACTGTTGTACTTGAGTATTCAGGTCATGTGATCGGGATTACAAACTGTTTTACTTGAGTATTCAGGTCATGTGATCGGGATT
>NW_013722811.1:0-309 GCF_000517525.1 Limulus polyphemus | reverse complement strand
CGTAGAGTTACACTACATGTAGAGACACAATACACGTAGAGCTACAGTACATGTAGAGATACAATACACGTAGAGCTACAGTACACCTAGAGCTACACTACACGTAGAGTTACAGTACATGTAGAGCTACAGTACACGTAGAGTTACAGTACATGTAGAGATATAGTACACGTAGAGTTACAGTACATTTAGAGATACAGTACACGTAGAATTACAGTACATGTAGAGATACAATACACGTAGAGCTACAGTACACCGAGAGCTACACTACACGTAGAGTTACAGTACGTACATATAAAGTTATAGTAC
>NW_013722810.1:0-309 GCF_000517525.1 Limulus polyphemus | reverse complement strand
CAACCTACACAAAGTTAGTTCAGACAAGTTGGATCTACAACCTACACAAAGTTAGTCCAGACAAGTGGATCTACAACCTACACAAAGTTAGTTCAGACAAGTGGATCTACAACCTACACAAAGTTAGTCCAGACAAGTGGATCTACAATCTACATAAAGTTAGTTCAGACAAGTGGATCTACAACCTACACAAAGTTAGTTCAGACAAGTGGATTTACGACTTACACAAAGTTAGTCCAGACAAGTGGATCTACAATCTGCACAAAGTTAGTCCAGACAAGTGGATCTACAACTTACACGAAGTTAGTT
>NW_013722809.1:0-309 GCF_000517525.1 Limulus polyphemus | reverse complement strand
ATGTAAAACAGTTGAAACAAATACATCCAACATGTAAAACAGTTGAAACAAATACATCCAACATGTAAAACAGTTGAAACAAATACATCCAACATGTAAAACAGTTGAAACAAATACATCCAACATGTAAATCAGTTGAAACAAATACATCCAACATGTAAAACAGTTGAAACAAATACATCCAACATGTAAAACAGTTGAAACATCAAAATACATCCAACATGTAAAACAGTTGAAACAAATACATCCAACATGTAAAACAGTTGAAACAAATACATCCAACATGTAAATCAGTTGAAATAAATACAT
>NW_013722808.1:0-309 GCF_000517525.1 Limulus polyphemus | reverse complement strand
ATTAGTGCAGCATTTTGTCACAACCGATTGGTGTTGGTCATTAGTACAGAATTTTTGCACAACCGATGGTGTTGGTCATTAGTACAGAATTTTTGGCAACCGATAGGTGTTGGTCATTAGTACAGAATTTTTGTGCAACCAATAGGTGTTGGTCATTAGTACAGAATTTTTACACAACCAATGGATGTTGGTCATTAGTACAGAATTTTTGCCAACCGATGGTGTTGGTCATTAGTACAGCATTTTTGCACAACCGATTGGTGTTGGTCATTAGTACAGCATTTTTAGCACAACCAATAGGTGTTGGTC
>NW_013722807.1:0-309 GCF_000517525.1 Limulus polyphemus | reverse complement strand
AGTGTTGTGTGTCCTGTGTTTGTGGTGTGTTATGTAGACCCCACAACTAGTGTTGTGTGTCCTATGTTTGTGGTGTAGTATGTAGACCACACACCTAGTGTTATGTGTCCTGTGTTTGTGGTGTGGTATGTAGACCCATACCTAGTGTTGTGTGTCCTATATTTTGGTGTGGTATGTAAACACACCTAGTATTGTGTGTCCCATGTTTATGGTGTGTTATGTAGACCCCACACCTAGTGTTGTGTGTGTGTCCTGTGTTTGTGGTGTGTTATGTAGACCCTACACCTGGTGTTGTGTGTGTGTGTCCTG
>NW_013722806.1:0-309 GCF_000517525.1 Limulus polyphemus | reverse complement strand
TTGAAATCACCAATGTGTATCGAAATCACCAATGTGTAGTTCTAGGAGTAATGTGTTGAAGATATTGAATGTTTGTCATGTAGAACTTGAAATCACCAATGTGTAGTTCTAGGAGTAATCTGTTGAAGATATTGGATGTTTGTAAACATCCAATGTCATGTAGAACTTGAAATCACCAATGTGTATCGAAATCACCAATGTGTAGTTCTAGGAGTAATGTGTTGAAGATATTGAATGTTTGTCATGTAGAACTTGAAATCACCAATGTGTAGTTCTAGGAGTAATCTGTTGAAGATATTGGATGTTTGT
>NW_013722805.1:0-309 GCF_000517525.1 Limulus polyphemus | reverse complement strand
AATCTGTTGAGTTTCTTGTATCTTCAATACAAACAGTAAAGAATGTGTTCGGTTCGTTGCATCTTCAATACATACAGTTATGAATCTGATCGGTTCCCCACGTGTTCAATACAAACAGTAACGAATCTGTTCGGTTCCTTATTTCTTCAATAGACAAAGTAATGAATCTGTTCGGTTCCTTTTATCTTCAATATAAAAATTAGTGAATCTGTTCCGTTCCTTGTATCTTCAAAACAAACAGTAATGAATCTGATCGGTTCCTTATATATTCAATACAAACAGTAAATGAATCTGTTCGGATCCTCATTT
>NW_013722804.1:0-309 GCF_000517525.1 Limulus polyphemus | reverse complement strand
GTGAGATATAACCCAGCTTATGGCTTAAAACCTTAATAAATTAGATAAAGAATGAGCAATATAAGTGAGGTATAACCTAGCTTATGGCTTAAAACCTGAATAAATTAGATAAAAAATGAGCAATATAAGTGAGGTATGGCCCATTTTATGGCTTAAAACCGGAATTAATTAGATAAAGAATAAGCAATATAAGTGAGATATAACCCAGTTTATGGCTTAAAACCTGAATCAATTAAATAAAGAATGAGCAATATAAGTGATATATGACCCAGTTTATGGCTTAAAACCGGAATCAATTAGATAAAGAAT
>NW_013722803.1:0-309 GCF_000517525.1 Limulus polyphemus | reverse complement strand
ACGGGATGTAATATTTTTCGTTAATACTATAATGTCTATATTTTGAGTTTACCGATGAAATAAGCACTATCCAATAATTTTTTTATGAATCTTGTGTCAAAAAAGCACGTTTTCTCATTTGTTAAAAAAACTGCTATTTTCACAAAAAAGTAAAGTCTATAGCCCATGTTTTTTTCCAAAATTTTGAAAAAATTTTTTTTACTCATATTTCAATACAAAGATGCCATTCATGTAAGACTTTCAAAATGCATATCCTTTCATCAAAATTCCAATAGTAATTTCATAATCTGTTAACAAATTTCTCCTATC
>NW_013722802.1:0-309 GCF_000517525.1 Limulus polyphemus | reverse complement strand
ATACAGTGATCTTACCACATTAAATCCCTGATTGTAGCTCACATAGATTCACCCTCTTTACTATACGTTTTGTTTCCGTCTAAACTTCAGTCCTTATATAAAGATCTCACTCCTTCTTTTAAAACATGAAACTGAAAAATAATTCATATTGTCAGTATTCTTCACGTCTAATTAAGTTTCAATAATTCCCATTATATCGTAGAGTTCTATTTAAACTTATCCTCTCAACTTATCCATCTTGTTCCTAATACTCTTAACTTTCAAGTTTTATCAACTAATCTGTTTACTCCATTACTTAACTTATTTCTT
>NW_013722801.1:0-309 GCF_000517525.1 Limulus polyphemus | reverse complement strand
AAATGTTAATGTATAACTAAAGGTAAAATGAAACGTTGTATCTTGTTAATAAGAAATATTAATGTATAACTAATGGTAAAATGAAACATTGTATCCTGTTAACAAGAAATGTTAATGTATAACTAAAGGTAAAATGAAACGTTGTATCCTGCTAACAAGAAATATTAATGTATAGCTAAAGGTAAAATGAAACGTTGTATCCTGTTAACAAGAGATATTAATGTATAATTAAAGGTAAAATGAAACGTTGTATCCTGTTAACAAGAAATGTTAATGTATAACTAAAGGTATAATGAAACGTTATATCCT
>NW_013722800.1:0-309 GCF_000517525.1 Limulus polyphemus | reverse complement strand
TGGTAGAACAGTTTTTCATCAGTCAATATTTCAAGTGGTAGGACAGTTTTTCATCAGTCAATATTTCAAGTGGTAACACAGTTTTTCATCAGTCAATATTTCAAGTGCTAGGACAGTTTTTCATCAGTCAATATTTCAAGTGGTAGAACAGTTTTTCATCAGACAATATTTCAAGTGGTAGGACAGTTTTCATCAGTCAATATTTCAAGTGGTAGGACCGTTTTTCACCAGTCAATATTTCAAGTGGTAGGACAGTTTTCATTAGTCAATATTTCAAGTGGTAGGACCGTTTTTCACCAGTCAATATTT
>NW_013722799.1:0-309 GCF_000517525.1 Limulus polyphemus | reverse complement strand
ATAGAATAAATTATTGAGTACGTTGTCAACCTTGGAATATATATATATAGAATACATTATTGAAGTACGTTGTCAACCTTGGAATATATATAGAATACATTATTGAAGTACCTTGTCAACCTTGGAATATATATATATAGAATACATTATTGAAGTATCTTGTCAACCTTGGAATATATATATATATATAATACATTATTGAAGTATCTTGTCAGCCTTGGAATATATATAGAATACATTATTGAAGTACGTTGTCAACCTTGGAATATATATAGAATACATTATTGAAGTACCTTGTCAACCTTGGAA
>NW_013722798.1:0-309 GCF_000517525.1 Limulus polyphemus | reverse complement strand
AGAGATCTTTTATCAAAATCTCTAATAGTTATTTCATAATCTCTTATCAAATTTTCGGATAGTGTCGATTTTATTGTTGTTGTTTTTTCTTCAATTATATTATAAACAAAGAAGAGATTTAAGAATGACATCATTCAAACAAAATTCAACTATAAAAGGCCATGTAGTCTTCTTATCAAATAAACACCAAATTTTGGATTGTTTTTACTCTGGGTTAGCGAAAGTTCATTTTTTAGCATTTATAGGGAGATAATGTTTTTGGTCAATGCTATAATGTTTCAATTTTGAGTATTTCGACGAAATATACAC
>NW_013722797.1:0-309 GCF_000517525.1 Limulus polyphemus | reverse complement strand
CGACATGAACAAGTTGTTTTATATACACGATCAACGTAACATTAGACAGAGCAGGACGACATGAACAAGTTGTTTTATATACACGACTAACGCAAAATTAGACAGAGCAGGACGACATGAACAAGTTGTTTTATATACATGACTAACGAAAATTAGACACAGCAGGGCGACATGAACAAGTTGTTTTATATGCACGAGTAACGTAAAATTAAACACAGCAGGACGACAGGAACAAGCTGTTTTATATACACGACCAACGTAACATTAGACACAGCACGACGACATGAACAAGTTGTTTTATATACACGA
>NW_013722796.1:0-309 GCF_000517525.1 Limulus polyphemus | reverse complement strand
TATGTTATGAGGCTTTCCATCAGTTCTTTTTCTAAAGTAGTCTTCCGCCATAAATTTTGAGAACAAACTTCGTATTTTCATTCCAACTAATAGCGGGTTTCAAATATTTTTAATGATAAAAACCTTATCTTTTCAGCCATTCCATATAATTATAGTTTTATTTAGATCACCAAATGCTTTCCTAACTTCTCCGACATTTGATCACAAAATATGTTTACACAGGTATAGCTTCTGAACGTTACAGTAGTTTATTATGTTTACACAGGTATAGTTTCTGAACGTTACAGTAGTTTATTATGTTTATACAGA
>NW_013722795.1:0-309 GCF_000517525.1 Limulus polyphemus | reverse complement strand
AAATAACATATTGTATTTACCATTTATTAACTTTTAATAACATATTGTATTTACCATTATTAACTTATAATAACATATTGTATTTACCATTCTAATATCATATTGTATTTACCATTTAATATCATGTTGTATCTAACATTTAATAACATATTGTATTTACCATTTAATAACATGTTGTATTTACCATTTAATAATATATTGTATTTACCATTTAATAACATGTTGTATTTACCATTTAATAACATATTGTATTTACCATTTAATAACATATTGTATTTACCATATAATAACATATTGTATTTACCATTT
>NW_013722794.1:0-309 GCF_000517525.1 Limulus polyphemus | reverse complement strand
CATGATTAGTCAGTTAGTAATAGGTGTCTGTATCATTCAGTAATAGTAGTTGGTATGGTTCTTTCTTAATACTTTTACATGATTAGTCAGTTAGTAATAGGTGTCTGTATCATTCAGTAATAGTAGTTGGTATGGTTCTTACTTAATACTTTTACATGATTAGTCAGTTAGTAATAGGTGTCTGTATCATTCGGTAATACTAGTTGGTATGGTTCTTACTTAATACTTTTACATGATTAGTCAGTTAGTAATAGGTGTCTGTATCATTCAGTAATAGTAGTTGGTATGGTTCTTACTTAATACTTTTAC
>NW_013722793.1:0-309 GCF_000517525.1 Limulus polyphemus | reverse complement strand
GGAGTCAATGATAAAATATATCATTGTAAGTTTGTGGAGTCAATGATAAAATATATCGTTGTAAGTTTGTGGAGTCAATGATAAAATATATCATTGTAAGTTTGTGGAGTCAATGATAAAACATTGTAAGTTTGTGGAGTCAATGATAAAACATATCATTGTAAGTTTGTGGAGTCAATGATAAAACATATCATTGTAAGTTTGTGGAGTCAATGATAAAATATATCGTTGTGAGTTTGTGGAGTCAATGATAAAATTTATCGTTGTAAGTTTGTGGAGTCAATGATAAAATCATCATTGTAAGTTTGT
>NW_013722792.1:0-309 GCF_000517525.1 Limulus polyphemus | reverse complement strand
AGCTACATTCATTAATACGCTAATTTTTAGCTCTGATCTACAGAGGTAGCTTGCTTTAATAAGGAATTATTTATAACAATTTAGAGCTTAAACAACTACAAGAAAACTACAAACTGATTCAACAAAAGTACACACATACACACAATGATATGTATTGAAGTATGATAATGTAGCTTAACTCTCCATATACAGACCTGGTCATTTTGACTGATCTTTTAACCACATGTAACCATGAAATTATATATATACTATAACCTTTAATGTAATAAGTGTATCTTCAAGAAATTTTGCAAGCCTTTAATAAATATT
>NW_013722791.1:0-309 GCF_000517525.1 Limulus polyphemus | reverse complement strand
GTCTATTTTGGACATTAAAAACACATTCATATGCTCATTGTTTTGCACAGGTTTGTCTATTTTGGATGTTAAAAACACATTCACATGCTTGTTGTTTAGCACAGGTTTGTCTATTTTGGACATTAAAAACACATTCATATGCTCATTGTTTTGCACAGGTTTGTCTATTTTGGATGTTAAAAACACATTCACATGCTTGTTGTTTAGCACAGGTTTGTCTATTTTGGATGTTAAAAACACATTCACATGCTTGTTGTTTAGCACAGGTTTGTCTATTTTGGATGTTAAAAACACATTCACATGCTTGTT
>NW_013722790.1:0-309 GCF_000517525.1 Limulus polyphemus | reverse complement strand
CTCCTTAATAGTTAATTCTGATCTCTTAAAGGGTATAGTTTGGGTTTCTTCTAATATAACTCTCAGTTCTTTGATATATGCTTCTGCATTTATACTCTGAATTAATAGCGATTCTTTCTTAGTTAATAACTCTTGCAGATCAGTGATTTTCGCATTTAATTAAGCTCTTATATATTTAGTTTCAGTCCTAAAACTAGAGGGTAAGGTGATACCTTGTCCATATGCCAAACAATTTCTAGCTAATCTTAGGTATTCGCTATCTGTTCTATCCATGCTCTGCCCACCACGAGTATTGAAACCCGGTTTTAA
>NW_013722789.1:0-309 GCF_000517525.1 Limulus polyphemus | reverse complement strand
GGCAAATAGTGTAAATTAACTAAAATATCGGCTTTGGACTATTTCAAATTCGCAATATGTAACAGTTGCAAACATGTTTTGAAACATGAATAACAAGAAACAGTATGTTAAAATCTTTTAGATGTAGCATATTATGGCTTTTTCTTAGTCATGTTTCAAAATACAGTTTGAATCATTTTCGAGAAAAGCTATTTAGGCATACAGCATAATACAGTTTTGAAGCGCATTGTGCCATGTTAAAACTTTCCTGAATAAAATGTGTGTGTGTGTGTGTGTGTGTGTGTGTGTGTGTGTGTGTGTGTCGTGGCG
>NW_013722788.1:0-309 GCF_000517525.1 Limulus polyphemus | reverse complement strand
GAACGCGATTTAAAGTGATTACAACAGTTAAGGAACCTATAGTGACCAACCATGTAAGAAGTTAGCTATAGTCACTACGGGGGATCTCGCACATCAAGTATGTGATATTTAAATGCCATCGCGTTCCATTTTATAAACTTTATTTAAAGTGATTACAACAGTTAAGGAACCTATAGTGACAACCATGTAAGAAGTTAGCTATAGTCACTACGGGGGATCTCGCACATCAAGTATGTGATATTTGAATGGATAAAGTTTATAAAATGGAACGCGATTTAAAGTGATTACAACAGTTAAGGAACCTATAGT
>NW_013722787.1:0-309 GCF_000517525.1 Limulus polyphemus | reverse complement strand
CTCTGGTTACTAAAGTTTTAAGTTTCTGGTGACCTATTGGTACCTAGTTTTTTCAAGACGGTGAAGTAGCAACTTGTACTATCAGAAACAAGTACCTCTTTCTGATGGTAAAAGTTGCTATTTCACCGTCTTGAAAGAACTAGGTGCCAATTTGTCACCAGAAACTTAGAACTTTGGTACTTGTTTGTGATAGTAGAAGTTGCTACTTCACCTTTTTGAAAGAAGTAGGTATCAACATGTCACAAGAAACTTATAACTGAGGTATTTGTTTCTGATATTACAAGTTGCTACTTCACCGTTTTGAAAGAA
>NW_013722786.1:0-309 GCF_000517525.1 Limulus polyphemus | reverse complement strand
CAGTGTGTATTGTATCAATAAATTATACTGATTCTATGTTCATGTATTGAGATTACGTCTAACATTGACTGCTGAACAGTGTGTATTGTACCCATAAATCATACTGATTCTCTGTTCATGTATTGAGAGTACGTCTAACATTGACTGCTGAACAGTGTGTAATGTACCCATAAATCATACTGATTCTCTGTTCATGTATTGAGATTACGTCTAACATTGACTGCTGAACAGTGTGTAATGTACCCATAAATCATACTGATTCTCTGTTCATGTATTGAGAGTACGTCTAACATTGACTGCTGAACAGTG
>NW_013722785.1:0-309 GCF_000517525.1 Limulus polyphemus | reverse complement strand
TTTCTATATATCTTGATTTCTTATCTTACTTCTGTTGCATGGTTCCTATATATCTTGATTTCTTATCTTACTTCTGTTGCATGTTTCCTATATATCATGATGTCTTATCTTCTGTTGCATGTTTCATATACATCTTGATTTCTTATCTTACTTATGTTGCATGTTTCCCATACATCTTGATGTCTTATCTTACTTATGTTGAATATTTCCCATACATCTTGATGTCTTATCTTACTTCTGCTGCATGTTTTCTATACATCTTGATTTCTTATCTTACTTATGTTGCATGGTTCCTATATATATCTTGAT
>NW_013722784.1:0-309 GCF_000517525.1 Limulus polyphemus | reverse complement strand
ATTGTTTATTAAAGTCTCTGGACTGTGTTTAGTTACATCTATGAACCTCAATATTAAAACTGGAGTAGCTGCTTTTTGTGTTGTTTATTGAAGTCTAACATGTTTAGTTACATCTATGAACCTCAATATTATAACTGGAGTAGCTGCTTTTTGTGTTGTTTATTGAAGTCTCTGGACTGTGTTTAGTTACATATATGAACCTCAATACTAAAACTGGAGTAGCTGCTTTTTGTATTGTTTATTGAAGTCTCTAGACTGTGTTTAATTACATCTATGAACCTCAATATTAGGACTAGAATAGCTGCTTTT
>NW_013722783.1:0-309 GCF_000517525.1 Limulus polyphemus | reverse complement strand
GACAACTCGGTACACTAACCACTGTAATCGAGTCGATGGCTGAGCTCAACTTAACAACTTTGACAACTCGGTACAATAACCACTGTAATCGAGTCGATGGCTGAGCTCCAACTTAACAAGTTTGACAACTCGGTACACTAACCACTGTGATCGAGTTGATGGCTGAGCTCCAACTTAACAAGTTTGACAACTCGGTACACTAACCACTGTAATCGAGTCGATGGCTGAGCTCCTACTTAACAAGGTTGACAACTCGGTACACTAACCACTGTAATCGAGTCGATGGCTGAGCTCCAACTTAACAAGTTT
>NW_013722782.1:0-309 GCF_000517525.1 Limulus polyphemus | reverse complement strand
CTTGGCTACTAGCATCCAGACACGAAGGGTTTCTTAATGTTCCACTTAGCTACTAGCATCCAGACAGGAAGGATTTCTGAATGTTCCACTTAGCTACTAGCATCCAGACATGAAGGATTTCTTAATGTTCCACTTAGCTACTAGCATCCACACATGAAGGGTTTCTTAATGTTCCACTTAGCTACTAGCATCCAGACATAAATGATTTCTTAATGTTCCACTTAGCTACTAGCATCCAGACATAAATGATTTCTTAATGGTCAACTTAGCTACTAGCATCCAGACATGAAGGATTTCTTATTGTTCCAC
>NW_013722781.1:0-309 GCF_000517525.1 Limulus polyphemus | reverse complement strand
TGTAAACAATTTAAGTACTGTACACCAATAAATGTACTAGAACACACATAAATATACTTATCTATCATAAATAAGATGTAAGTAACAAAAGTATAAACAATTTAAGTACTATACACCAATAAATGTACTAGACCACACATAAATATACTTATCTATCATGAATAAGACGTAAGCAACAAAAGTATAAACAATTTAAGTACTATACACAAATAAATGTACCAGACCACACACAAATATACTTATCTATCATAAATAAGACGTAAGTAACAAAAGTATAAACAATTTAAGTACTGTACACCAATAAATGTA
>NW_013722780.1:0-309 GCF_000517525.1 Limulus polyphemus | reverse complement strand
TGTGATGAGAAAATAGTACATCTTAGATATGGATATTTAATAGTCATTTAATTCACTTTTTGCTTGAGCCGGGCGTGACTTAGAAGTTAGAGTGTCAGGTTATGGACGGGGAAATCCAAGGTTCTGACCTAACTATATCTCTGAACACACACTTAACTTTCAGCTGTGGGCGCATTAAAAAGAGTGATATGTAATCCCACTAGGCTATTAAGAGTTGTGTAGATGGCGGGCACTACTAACTTATTGTCCTTCCTGTGGTAAGTGATTTGAAATTAATTGCGGCTATGCCTGAACTCTGAATTCTCTGAC
>NW_013722779.1:0-309 GCF_000517525.1 Limulus polyphemus | reverse complement strand
TGTTTTCTTACTGAGAGTACACATTATCGTTAAATCTTTTGTGTTCTTATTGATACTACACAGTATTTATAAATCTTGTGTCTTCTTATTGATACTACACAGTATTTATAAATTGTGTGTCTTCTTATTGAGAGTACACAGTATTGTTAAGTCTAGTGTCTTCTTAGTGGCAGTACACAGTATTGTTAAACCTTGTGTCTTTTTATTGACAGAACACATTATTGTTAAATCTTGTGTTTTCTTACTGACATTACACAGTATTGTTAAATCTTGTGTATTTTTATTGACAGTACATAGTATTGTTAAATA
>NW_013722778.1:0-309 GCF_000517525.1 Limulus polyphemus | reverse complement strand
AATATCTGTTGCTCACTAAAAATACCCTTCAAGTGTAAATGATATCTGTTGCTCACTAACAGTACAATTCATGTGTAAGTGATATCTGTTGCTCACTAACAGTACAATTCATGTGTAAGTGATATCTGTTGCTCACTAACAGTACAATTCATGTGTAAGTGATATCTGACAGTTACATGTTCGTTGAATGTCGCCCCCCCCTGACAAAAATAAGTTCCTACACCACTGCAGCAATGACAGTTATTATTTTATTACATTTTCCTCATGAATTAAAGCAGCTTATCGAAATACCCGACATTCTATATTTTC
>NW_013722777.1:0-309 GCF_000517525.1 Limulus polyphemus | reverse complement strand
ACTAACGTAAACGCTTCTCATTTGCTAAGTTTTAAATAAGGAAGAATGTATAGCCATGGGTTATGGGATGTGACTCCCATATATTAACGTTCAGTTGGTTATGGGATGTGACTCCCATATATTAACGTTCAGTTGGTTATGGGATGTGACTCCCATATGGGATGTGACTCCCATATGTTAACGTTCAGTTGGTTATGGGATGTGACTCCCATATGTTAACGTTCAGTTGGTTATGGGATGTGACTCCCATATATTAACGTTCAGTTGGTTATGGGATGTGACTCCCATATTTAACGTTCAGTTGGTTAT
>NW_013722776.1:0-309 GCF_000517525.1 Limulus polyphemus | reverse complement strand
GATCAGTGAACGCTGCCTTCAATAGCTGATCTCTCTCTGTTAACAACACAGATATTGGAAGGACCAGTGAACGCTGCCTTCAATAGCTAATCTCTCTCTGTTAACAACACAGATATTGGAAGGATCAGTGAACGCTGCCTTCAATAGCTGATCTCTCTCTGTTAACAACACGGATATTGGAAGGACCAGTGAACGCTGCCTTCAATAGCTGATCTCTCTCTGTTAACAACACAGATATTGGAAGGACCAGTGAACGCTGCCTTCAATAGCTAATCTCTCTCTGTTAACAACACAGATATTGGAAGGATC
>NW_013722775.1:0-309 GCF_000517525.1 Limulus polyphemus | reverse complement strand
ATATTCTCATCTCTATCTGTCTATCTGTTTTACTATCTCTACTCTGTATTTCTATCTGTCTAAGAATCTATATTCTCATCTCTATCTGTCTATCTGTTTTACTATCTCTACTCTGTATTTCTATCTGTCTAAGAATCTATATTCTCATCTCTATCTGTCTATCTGTTTTACTATCTCTACTCTGTATTTCTATCTGTCTAAGAATCTATATTCTCATCTCTATCTGTCTATCTGTTTTACTATCTCTACTCTGTATTTCTATCTTTCTAAGAATCTGTCTTCTCATCTCTATCTGTTTTAGAATCTGTC
>NW_013722774.1:0-309 GCF_000517525.1 Limulus polyphemus | reverse complement strand
TTACGATTAACTCTACAAGAGTCAATATATTATCCATTACGATTAACTCTACAACAGTGAATATATTATCCGTCACGATTAACTCTACAATACTGAATATATCATCCATAACGATTAACTCAACAATAGTGAATATATTATCCATAACGATAACATCTGCAATATTGAATATATTATCCATAATGATTATCTCTAGAAGAGTGAATATATTATCGATATCGATTAACTCTACAAGAGTGAATATATTATCCATTAGAATTAACTATACAATAGTGAATATATTATCCATTTCGATTAATTCTACAACAG
>NW_013722773.1:0-309 GCF_000517525.1 Limulus polyphemus | reverse complement strand
TTGAATTGCACTGAACTTTAACTCACTGATATCAGATTTGCATATTGTCATTAGATTCAAAATTAGTTTTGTATTAAAAGGGATATAAATTGTTTCAATAAACCACACACACACACACGTGTATATATTTACAGTATCTGTAAATCTTCTTGTTTGTGGTTACTTCCTGATTCTCTGAGGGATATCAGTGCAATTCAAGAATACTACACAAGGATATCAGCGCAATTCAATAATACTAAACAAGGATATCAGCGCAATTAAAGAATATTAAACAAGGATATAGTTAAAACGTTATACATTATTAGACTT
>NW_013722772.1:0-309 GCF_000517525.1 Limulus polyphemus | reverse complement strand
CTTTCTATGCGATTGGACTATTGAAAGGGACGCTAGGAAACCATCGTCCTCATACATTAGATGGATCATAGAAACCCTGCAGAGAAGAGTAGGGTGTTTTGGACATGAAAGCCTTACGACGGGTCTTTTTGCATAGAAACTACACTGTGTGGTTATTATCGAGATACACATTTCTCAGATAGAGCATGAGCGAGTGTAGTTACGAGGACTGTCACGATAAGATAAGGCTCAAAATCAGTTTAATATAACTATTCAACCACTCTGCATATGTAACAAACAACCAGTACATGTAACCACAAATATTTGTTT
>NW_013722771.1:0-309 GCF_000517525.1 Limulus polyphemus | reverse complement strand
ATCTAGCAAGTTCTTTAATGTTTATCATGCAAGTTCTTTAATGTTTATCATGTTATCATGTAAGTTCTTTATTGTTTATCATGCAAGTTCTTTAATGTTTATCATGTTATCATGTAAGTTCTTTATTGTTTATCATGCAAGTTCTTTATTGTTTATCTAGCAAGTTCTTTAATGTTTATCATGTAAGTTCTTTAATGTTTATCATGTTATCATGTAAGTTCTTTATTGTTTATCATGCAAGTTCTTTAATGTTTATCATGTTATCATGTAAGTTCTTTATTGTTTATCATGTAAGTTCTTTAATGTTTT
>NW_013722770.1:0-309 GCF_000517525.1 Limulus polyphemus | reverse complement strand
TTTTGAAATCATAGTATGCACCTTCCAAATGAGCTATGAAAAGCAGCAAATGACATTTAATCAACTACTATTTTTGTAAGTGTTTCTGAAGCAATCCTACTTATTTCTGTAGAAAATCCAGATTAAATCTATTCGCCAATATGTGACTTTATTAAATGATATTTAAAGATTAGATAATTTCATAAGACAATAGTGCTAAATTTACTGGTTTTTTATAACTATATCTTCTTTATTCGGTCCCTCAGGTTATTTCTATGTGACTTTATCAAATAATATTTAAAGATAAGTTATTTTAGATAATTTCATAAG
>NW_013722769.1:0-309 GCF_000517525.1 Limulus polyphemus | reverse complement strand
AGATCTATTACGGATGACTGTAGAATGAAAGATGTACTACGGATGACTGTAGAATGAAAGATCTATTATGGATGACTGTAGAATGAAAGATCTACTATGGATGACTGTAGAATGAAAGATCTATTATGGATGACTGTAGAATGAAAGATGTACTACGGATGACTGTAGAATGAAAGATCTATTATGGATGACTGTAGAATGAAAGATGTACTGTGGATGACTGTAGAATGAAAGATCTACTGTGGATGACTGTAGAATGAAAGATCTATTATGGATGACTGTAGAATGAAAGATCTACTGTGGATGACT
>NW_013722768.1:0-309 GCF_000517525.1 Limulus polyphemus | reverse complement strand
CCTAGTTAGATAATACAGTACAATAAGAACTGTTATTTTCAGCCTGGTTAGATAATACAGTACAATAAGAACCGTTATTTACAGCCTGGTTAGATAATATTATCTAACTAGGCTGTAAATAACAGTTCTTATTGTACTGAAGAGTACAATAAGAACCGTTATTTTCAGCCTGGTTAGATAATACAGTACAATAAGAACCGTTATTTTCAGCCTGGTTAGATAATACAGTACAATAAGAAATGTTATTTACAGCCTGGTTAGATAATACAGTACAATAAGAACCGTTATTTACAGCCTGGTTAGATAATA
>NW_013722767.1:0-309 GCF_000517525.1 Limulus polyphemus | reverse complement strand
AATAGTTTATGTATTCAACTATTCAACAGTAGTGCCCTAATACATTAAACACCAATACTTTATGTATTCAACTATTCAACAGTAGTGTCCTAATACATTCAACACCAATAGTTTATGTATTCAACTATTCAACAGTAGTCCCCAAATACATTAAACACCAATACTTTATGTATTCAACTAATCAACAATAGTGCCCTAATACATTAAACACCAATACTTTATACTATTCAACAGTAGTGCCCTAATACATTAAACAGCAATACTTTATGTATTCAACTAATCAACAGCAGTGCCCTAATACATTAAACA
>NW_013722766.1:0-309 GCF_000517525.1 Limulus polyphemus | reverse complement strand
CCTTGTGTAGGCACTGATACTTTACAACTCCACAGTTTACATCCAACCTTACATTTTCTACCTTGTGTAGGCACTGATACTTTACAACTCCACAGTTTACATCCAACCTTACATTTTGTAGGTAGTTCTACTTTACAACTCCATAGTTTACATCCAACCTTACATTTTCTACATTGTGTAGGCACTGATACTTTACAACTCCACAGTTTACATCCAACCTTACATTTTCTACCTTGTGTAGGCACTTTTACTTTACTACTCCACAGTTTACATCCAACCTTACATTTTCTACATTGTGGAGGCACTGAT
>NW_013722765.1:0-309 GCF_000517525.1 Limulus polyphemus | reverse complement strand
AAGTGTCATAAGAAAGGACGATGATTTTTACACATTATGTGAAATGCTAGCCGTATCAATGGTTATGCTTTATATGACACTGCAAAGGCAGGGTCTGAAACGTTAAATCTTTTGTACTGTCGCACAGGTATTTTACACAGTAGAACAGTATATATAAATTTTCTCCCAAACCAACATATGACCAGAACGCTAACAAAATTTAATTTTGTATTCAGAGGAAGTCATTACAAACTAGAGTCGGTCAAACCTTTCCTTGAGATATCTTCACGTGCCTGTTGTCTGGAAGAAGACCTAGCCAGTGACCACCGC
>NW_013722764.1:0-309 GCF_000517525.1 Limulus polyphemus | reverse complement strand
TTTGATATGTTGTAGGTCACATCAACTTCTACTGAGGTTTATATGTTGTAGGTTACATCAGCTTCTACTGAGGTTTAATATGTTGTAGGTTACATCAGCTTCTACTGAGGTTTGATATGTTGTAGGTTACATCAGCTTCTACTGAGGTTTGATATGTTGTAGGTTACATCAACTTCTACTGAGGTTTGATATGTTGTCGGTTACATCAGCTTCTACTGAGGTTTAATATGTTGTTGGTTACATCAGCTTCTACTGTAGTTTAATATGTTGTAGGTTACATCAGCTTCTACTGACGTTTAATATGTTGTA
>NW_013722763.1:0-309 GCF_000517525.1 Limulus polyphemus | reverse complement strand
TATTCAAGTTGTCTTGAGAAGTTATGAAACGTGTGGTAGCAACTGTAAAATTTTTGTCTAGATTAGGATTTAGATGCTACGACGAAAGTTTAAATTCAAACAGGAAAGGTAATTATTTAAGTTGTCTTGAGTATTTTATTGAATTTGATAATTTTTTTGAAAAATAATTTTGAACGCTATAATATTCAAAGTCAAGGAATTATAAGTTATCAAACCTGTGATGAGTTCATAAAGTTAGTGGAAAATAAGCTTCAGCTTAAATTAACAAACGAAGTTAAAAATGCAATTTATTTTCCCATAATTATTGAT
>NW_013722762.1:0-309 GCF_000517525.1 Limulus polyphemus | reverse complement strand
TTCAACGCAGAACATGCTAACAATATAAATCTGTAGTTAATATTATTAGATGATACAAGAAAAAAATGCTAATAATATAAATCTGTAGTTAATATTTGTAGGTACAGAACATGCTAACAATATAAATGTGTAGCTAAGAGTTATAGATGATTCAACACAGAACATGCTAACGATATAAACGTGTACCTGAGAGTTATAGCTGATAAAACACAGAACATGCTAACGATATAAACGTGTACCTGAGAGTTATAGCTGATAAAACACAGAACATGCTAACAATATAAATCTGTATCTAAGAGTTATAGATGA
>NW_013722761.1:0-309 GCF_000517525.1 Limulus polyphemus | reverse complement strand
CGTTTCTTCTCTGCTACTGATAGATCATCACCAGTCAGGTTTCTTCTCTGCTACTGATAGACAATCACCAGTCAGGTTTCTTCTCTGTTACTGATAGACAATCACTAGTCAGGTTTCTTCTCTGCTACTGATAGATAATCACCAGTCAGGTTTCTTCTCTGCTACTGGTAGATAATCACCAGTCAGGTTTCTTCTCTGTTACTGATAGATAATCACCATTCACGTTTCTTCTCTGTTATTGATAGATAATCACCAGTCAGGTTTCTTCTCTGTTACTGATAGATCATCACCAGTCAGGTTTCTTCTCTG
>NW_013722760.1:0-309 GCF_000517525.1 Limulus polyphemus | reverse complement strand
TTTCATTTAGTGTTTCGTCGGTAAACTGTATCAAACACTTTAAAATACAACTGGTTTCATTTAGTGTTTCATCTGTAAACTGTATCAGACACTTTAAAATAAACTGGTTTCATTTAGTGTTTCATCGGTAAACTGTATCAGACACTTTAAAATAAACTGGTTTCATTTAGTGTTTCATCGGTAAACTGTATCAGACACTTTAAAATACAACTGGTTTCATTTAGTGTTTCGTCGGTAAACTGTATCAGACACTTTAAAATACAACTGGTTTCATTTAGTGTTTCATCGGTAAACTGTATCAGACACTTT
>NW_013722759.1:0-309 GCF_000517525.1 Limulus polyphemus | reverse complement strand
GTGAAAGTAAGAAGGAACGGTCGCTACAAGTACAGCACTACAAAGAATCTAGCCATGAAGGAAAGTAAGAACGAACGGTCGGTACAAGCACAGCACTAAAAAGAATCCAGCCATGAAGGAATGTAAGAACGAACGGTCGCTACAAGTACAGCACTACAAAGAATCCAGCCATGAAGGAAAGTAAGAACAAACGGTCGCTACAAGTACAGCACTACAAAGAATCTAGCCATGAAGGAAAGTAAGAACGAACGGTCGGTACAAGTACAGCACTACAAAGAATCCAGCCATGAAGGAAAGTAAGAACGAACG
>NW_013722758.1:0-309 GCF_000517525.1 Limulus polyphemus | reverse complement strand
CAAACTCTTTATTATGTATTTTACTACATACATCAAACAAACTCTGTATTAAGTATTTTACTACATATTCATCAAACCAACTCTGTATTATATCTTTTACTACATACATCAAACAAACTCTGTATTGTATCTTTTACTGCATACATCAAACAAACTCTGTATTATATATTTTACTGCATACATCAAACAAACTCTGTATTATATCTTTTACTACATACATCAAACAAATTCTGTATTATATCTTTTAATACATACATCAAACAAACTCTCTATGTCTTTTACTACATACATCAAACAAACTCTGTATTA
>NW_013722757.1:0-309 GCF_000517525.1 Limulus polyphemus | reverse complement strand
AGTGTTTTCTGTATTACATATCTAACACGGAAGAACAGAATCGTAAAGTGTTTAGTATTACATATCTAACACAGAAGAACAGAATCGTAGTGTTCTGTATTGCATATCTAATATAGGAGAACAGAATCATAGTGTTTTCTATATTACATATCTAACATCGAAGAACAGAATCATGAAGTTTTCTGTATTACATATCTAACATAGAAAAACAGAATCATAGAGTTTTCTGTATTACGTATCTAACATAGGAGAACAGAATCATAGCGTTTTCTGTATTAGATATATAACATAGAAGAACAGAATCATAGC
>NW_013722756.1:0-309 GCF_000517525.1 Limulus polyphemus | reverse complement strand
CAATCACAATAATATACAATTAAACAAAAGTGACTAGACACCATACAATCACAATAATAGACAATTAAACAAAAGTGACTACAGACCATACAATCGCAATGATATACAATTAAACAAAAGTGACTACAGACCATACAATCACAATAATATACAATTAAGCAAAAGTGACTAGACACCATACAATCACAATAATATACAATTAAACAAAGGTGATTAGAGACCATACAATCACAATAATAAACAATTAAACAAAAGTGACTACAGACCATACAATCACAATAATATACAATTAAACAAAAGTGACTACAG
>NW_013722755.1:0-309 GCF_000517525.1 Limulus polyphemus | reverse complement strand
TTTTAAAATATGTTACAAGTACACGATCCAAAACATGGTTGTGATAACAGTTTTAAAATATGTTACAATAAACGATCCAAAACATGGTAGTGATAACAGTGTTAAAATATGTTACAATAAACGATCCAAAACATGGTAGTGATAACAGTGTTAAAATATGTTACAAGAACACGATCCAAAACATGGTAGTGATAACAGTGTTAAAATACGTTACAAGTACACGATCCAAAACATGGTAGTGATAACAGTGTTAATATATGTTACAATAAACGATCCAAAAACATGGTTGTGATAACAGTTTTAAAATAT
>NW_013722754.1:0-309 GCF_000517525.1 Limulus polyphemus | reverse complement strand
CTCAGCCATTTTAACGGAATTAGTGCCATTTCTTTCTTTTGAACGAATATTTCAACGAGATAGAATGCGTCTTTTAGTCTGCTCGAAAATTTCATATTTTTTTAGACTAAAATACATCTTAAATACAAAGTTTCATAAATTATATTAGAATTCTACGGTACTAAATGTAGTAATTTATGATTTTTAGTTATTGAAATGTATATATAAAACCTAAAAAAATAATTTGTTTCATATTCTCCATGTGCAAAATTTTTAAAGGCTTAGCAACCTATATAAAGTAGCAACCAAGTCAAAGGTCGTAAATTGAAG
>NW_013722753.1:0-309 GCF_000517525.1 Limulus polyphemus | reverse complement strand
ACAAACATTAGTTAGAAACAGTGTACTATACCGTCACAAACATTAGTTAAAGACAGTGTACTCTACCGTCACAAACATTAGTTAAAGACAGTGTACTCTACCGTCACAAACATTAGTTAAAGACAGTGTACTCTACCGTCACAAACATTAGTTAAAGACAGTGTACTATACCGTCACAAACATTAGTTAAAGACAGTGTACTCTACCGTCACAAACATTAGTTACAGACAGTGTACTCTACCATCACAAGCATTAGTTAAAGACAGTGTACTCTACCGTCACAAACATTAGTTACAGACAGTGTACTAT
>NW_013722752.1:0-310 GCF_000517525.1 Limulus polyphemus | reverse complement strand
CAATGCAAACAAAATAGTAGGGATGCTATTTCCATCATCCCTACATAGTAGTATAGGCACATAGTGTAGTAGAATGTTAACAGACAAAAATAGGATAAACTAAACTCAGTTGCAATTGAATAGTTGTATGTATTACTATATGTTAATTCTTGCCTGTGCTATTATGTAGGGATGATGCAGATGCCATCCCTACTATCTTGTTTGCATTGTTTTTGAGGATTGATATTAGACATCCCTTCCTTTACTGTCTTTTTTTGAAAATTTTTTTCTTGACTTGTTTGCTTGTTGTTGTTTTTTAATACAGTGTTTC
>NW_013722751.1:0-310 GCF_000517525.1 Limulus polyphemus | reverse complement strand
AGTAAATACTTAGACTACAGACTATTAGACGAAAATACTATAGACTTTCTATAGTAAATACTTAGACTATAGCCTATAGACGCAAATACTATAGACTTTCTATAGTAAATACTTAGACTATAGACTATTAGACGAAAATACTATAGAATTTCTATAGTAAATACTTAGACTATAGACTACAGACTATTAGACGAAAATACTATAGACTTTCTATAGTAAATACTTAGACTATAGACTATTAGACTTTCTATAGTAAATACTTAGACTATAGACTATTAGACGAAAATACTATAGACTTTCTATAGTAAAT
>NW_013722750.1:0-310 GCF_000517525.1 Limulus polyphemus | reverse complement strand
CAATAATCAATAAGTGGTTACAGAAAGATAATACCAAGTTAGTAATCCAATAATTATGGATGCACGAGCAGTATATTCTAGCCGAATACAGGGTCCGGGTACCCGGTCACTAAGCTTCGGCCGGGTCCGGGTGTGAACCGGTACCGAATTCTCCCTTCGCCCCTCCCCCAAAAAACAAACAACATACACAAAATTTAGAAACAAAAACAAAACTGGCGTTTATTATATTGAACCGAAAAATCACCAACAGAACATTCAAGTTTTACTTCCTAGCCCCAACTTTTTCAAAACCCTAACCCCTATTGTTCTC
>NW_013722749.1:0-310 GCF_000517525.1 Limulus polyphemus | reverse complement strand
ACTTTATTCGATAATATCCTCAGAATTCCTCAATATTCTTTATTCGAAAATATCCTCAGAATTCCTCCATCTACTTTATTCGATAATATCCTCAGAATTCCTCAACCTACTTTATTCGATAATATCCTTAGAATTCCTCCATCTACTTTATTCGATAATATCCTCAGAATTCCTCCATCTACTTTATTCGATAATATCCTCAGAATTCCCCCGTCTACTTTATTCGATAACATCCTCAGAATTCCTCCATCTACTTTATTCGATAATATCCTCAGAATTCCTCCATCTACTTTATTCGATAACACCCTCA
>NW_013722748.1:0-310 GCF_000517525.1 Limulus polyphemus | reverse complement strand
ATTTTCTCTTATTTATTTCTTCCCTCTGCACTATTGTCTCTTTTCTCTTGTTTATTTCTTCTCTCTGCATATTGTCCCTTTTCTCTTGTTTATTTCTTCCCTCTGCATATTGTCTCTTTTCTCTTGTTTATTTCTTCCCTCTGCATATTGTCCTTTTCTCTTGTTCTTTCTTCCCTCTGTACATTATCTCGTTTCTTTTGTTTGTTTCTTCCCTCTGCACATTGTCTATTTTCTCTTGTTTATTTTTCCCTCTGCACATTGTCTCTTTTCTCTTGTTTCATTTTTCCCTCTGCACATTGTCTCTTTTCTC
>NW_013722747.1:0-310 GCF_000517525.1 Limulus polyphemus | reverse complement strand
ATTTCATGAAATCGCATAACTGATACTGTCTTAATTTTCTTATCTATATATATAATGTAATTGAAAGAAGTAAAGTATTATATATTTACAGTAATTCTGAACAAAATAAAGAACAATATTATGAAAAGTGTCGGGAATAGCAAGGTTAAACTGTTCTACACTACTTATATAAAAATTCAAACTATAACTGAATTTGGTGCTTTATTTTCTAACTGGTTCAAAATTATATCTTAATTCCTGGCATTAGAAAACGTTTTTCAGAAAGATGAAATTCCCTTGCTACTTTAACTGCCCGTTAGAAGCATTCGCA
>NW_013722746.1:0-310 GCF_000517525.1 Limulus polyphemus | reverse complement strand
AAACTGGTGTTCTTAATAATCTCTTTCAAGTTCTGTCCGATAAATCTACATATTATCAGACTATTATATATTAGTTTAAATACTGGGAAAAACTGGTGTTCTTAATAATCTCTTTCAAGTTCTGTCCGGTAAATCTACATATTATCAGACTATTATATATTAGTTTAAATACTGGGAAAACTGGTGTTCTTAATAATCTCTTTCAAGTTCTGTCCGATAAATCTACATATTATCAGACTATTATATATTAGTTTAAATACTGGGAAAAACTGGTGTTCTTAATAATCTCTTTCAAGTTCTGTCCGGTAAA
>NW_013722745.1:0-310 GCF_000517525.1 Limulus polyphemus | reverse complement strand
GTTACAAGAAATAATTACACCTGTAGTTGTTACAAGAAATAATTACACCTGTGGTTGTTACAAGAAATAATTACACCTGTAGTTGTTACAAGAAATAATTACACTGTGGTTGTTACAGGAAATAATTACCCCTGTGGTTGTTACAAGAAATAATTACACCTGTGGTTGTTACAAGAAATAATTACACCTGTTGTTGTTACAAGAAATAATTACACCTGTGGTTGTTACAAGAAATAATTACACCTGTAGTAGTTGCAGGAAATAATTACCCCTGTGGTTGTTACAAGAAATGATTACACCTGTGGTTGTT
>NW_013722744.1:0-310 GCF_000517525.1 Limulus polyphemus | reverse complement strand
ATGGTTTTATAATAGCGTAGTGATATCTAACTAAGTCATACACCAACTTTTAGCCAACTGTGACGGTTTTATAATAGGGTAATAATATGTAACTAAGTCATGCACCAACCTAAAGCCTTCTGTAATGGTTTTATAAATAGGTAGTGATATGTAACTAAGTCATACACCAACCTTTACCTAACTGTAATGGTTTTATAATAGGGTAATAATATGTAACTAAGTCATGCACCAACCTAAAGCCAAGTGTAATGGTTTTATAAATAGGTAGTGATGTGTAACTAAGTCATAATCCAACTTATCGCCATTTGTG
>NW_013722743.1:0-310 GCF_000517525.1 Limulus polyphemus | reverse complement strand
AAATTTCAGTTGACAAACCGAACTATTTTTTTATATTACTATCGCCAAACTATCCGAGAATAGTTCACTTACTTTATCGTCGAGTTACCACGGTCCTATCCCATACTTCTAAAATCGTCTGCTCCTCTTTCTTTCTTTGTATTTCTGAAAGTCGTCTGTCTATTTGTCAAAGTCCACTGAGGCGAGCTCAGTTACTTTAGAATTCTCTTTGATGAAATAAACTATTCTTTTTATCTCATTCAACAACTGTTAGTCTCACTCTAATATATTAACCGTTAGGCCTATATTAATCGTTAGGCCTTCCACTCCT
>NW_013722742.1:0-310 GCF_000517525.1 Limulus polyphemus | reverse complement strand
GAGGTTTTTACCCGTAACGAGGTGAATTCACAGTTTTCCAGTATTATTGTTAATATTGTTACAACACGCGCTCAACATCAATGTCTCTGTCAGCAACATTGTTACGTGTTACGTACGTAATTGAGAATCTCTTTATATTCTAATCCTTAAACGATTCTGTTTTAGTATTCTTTCTATGTAACACAGTTTAAACTGCTTGGCGAAGGGCTTCTGCCCGGAACGTTGGAAATAACAATTAAGTTTTGTTATAGAGGTGTGTTTTACCAATTTTTAACACTTTTTCAAAAACGGAAATTAAGACTAATTCCAA
>NW_013722741.1:0-310 GCF_000517525.1 Limulus polyphemus | reverse complement strand
ACCATTTCAAGTTTAAACACAGAAACACCGACTGTATACTTTAGGAACCATTACTACAGAAACAACTACCATTTCAAGTTTAAATACAGAAACACCGACTGTATACTTTAGGAAGACTTACTACAGAAACAACTACCATTTCAAGTTTAAACACAGAAACACCGACTGTATACTTTAGGAACACTTACTACAGAAACAACTACCATTTCAAGTTTAAATACAGAAACACCGACTGTATACTTTAGGAACCCTTCACAATAAATGGTCTTGACTATTCCGTTCAATACTTTAAACCTAATCGTTAGATGCG
>NW_013722740.1:0-310 GCF_000517525.1 Limulus polyphemus | reverse complement strand
GTTTATATTTGTGGTTGTTACGTGCTGTACAGTTGTTGTCATTGTTGTGATAGTTTGTTTATATATTTGTGGTTGTTACGTGCTGCACAGTTTTCATCATTGTTGTGATGGTTTGTTTATATTTGTGTTTGTTACGTGCTGCACAGTTGTCGTCATTGTTGTGATGGTTTGTTTATATTTATGTTTTTTACGTGCTGCACAGTTTAGGTCATTGGTGTGATGGTTTGTTTATATTTATGTTTTTTACGTGCTACACAGTTTAGGTAATTGTTGTGATGGTTTTTATATTTGTGGTTGTTACGTGCTGCAC
>NW_013722739.1:0-310 GCF_000517525.1 Limulus polyphemus | reverse complement strand
CTACAATACAAAACTGAAGGATTTGACAATAGAAAGCTAAAATATTCTGCAATAGAAAACTAAAGGATTCTACAATGGAAAACTAAAATATTCTACAATAGAAAACTAAAGGATTTTACAATAGAAAACTAAAGGATTTTACAATAGAAAACCAAAGGATTCTACACTAGAAAACTAAAGGATTTTACAATAGAAAACTAAAGGATTCTACAATAGAAAACTAAAGGATTTTTACAATAGAAAACTAAAGGATTTTTACAATAGAAAACTAAAGGATTTTTACAATAGAAAACTAAAGGATTTTACAATA
>NW_013722738.1:0-310 GCF_000517525.1 Limulus polyphemus | reverse complement strand
CGACTGATCAAACCTTACTCACTTTTCCATATTTTTTATGTGTATTTCGATACGTTTTTGATTTTTTAGATAGCGCATGATATGATCTTTCTACTATACGCTAGTGTAGTTGTCCAGCATACACACACCCATTTATTTCATCTTGTACTTAATAACTCTCTATTTCGACCACATGTTGTGCTTATTGTGTTTGGTAATGTGGTGTATGCTGGCGGTCTGTATATTGCGGCATCTTTTAATCTTTAAGCTTTTTTTTTTTTTTTCTTTAGGTATATTTAATCTGGTCTTACTTTCTAAACAAACTGACTAG
>NW_013722737.1:0-310 GCF_000517525.1 Limulus polyphemus | reverse complement strand
GTTGTTTACACCAACTACCTGGATGATCTTCTAGGACATTAGAACTAACGACGCTAACACAAACAATATGGTCCGTTGTTTACACTAGAAGATCATCCAGGTAGTTGGACGTTAGAACTAGCGACGCTAACACAAACAGTATGGTCCGTTGTTTACACTAGAAGATCATCCAGGTAGTAGGACATTAGAACTAGCGACGCTAACACAAACAGTATGGTCCGTTGTTTACACTAGAAGATCATCCAGGTAGTAGGACATTAGAACTAACGACGCTAACACAAACAGTATGGTCCGCCGTTTACACTAGAAG
>NW_013722736.1:0-310 GCF_000517525.1 Limulus polyphemus | reverse complement strand
AAGCAACTTATACTACTTCCACCATTATCATTAAAAACTTGACTTCTTAAAGAGCTGGAAAATTACCAAACAAAAAGACTTCTAATGAAGTTGTCTAGCAAGCTATTTGTAAGGAGCAACTGACTACAGTAGATGTTCACCGTGTACTTTTACGCAAAGAAACTGTTATTCAAATACAAAAAAGCTATCACCTTATTTAGGAACAATCCAGCCCAGTCTGTATTGCTATAAACCTTATGCACAATAGTTTTCCTAAGCATAATGGATAAATTGATAACTTCACCACTAAACATTTTATTAATACGTTGTT
>NW_013722735.1:0-310 GCF_000517525.1 Limulus polyphemus | reverse complement strand
TATATATATATATATATATATATATATATATAGAGAGAGAGAGAGAGAGAGAAAAACATCTAATGTTGTTTATGAATTTAAATGCCTTAGGTATTATTCTAGCTATATTAGATTAACTACTCAGTGGTTACAAACACGCTTAAAAGAGATGCAAATTTAATGACATCCAACAAATCAAATATACGTACGTAATCACGATCTCTGGAAATGTCGCGTAGCAATACAAAACAGTTCGTTTAAAATTTCTGTGATGAGAAACCACGGGAAAAGCTTATGTGTAAGAGATAAACTTTTGAGCAATATATTAATG
>NW_013722734.1:0-310 GCF_000517525.1 Limulus polyphemus | reverse complement strand
GTAAAATCAACTTAATTCAACTAAGATCATTTACTCATAACGTTCTAATAGTCAAATAAATTTAATTCAACTAAGATCATTTACTCGTAACATTCTAATAGTCAAATAAATTTAATTCAACTAAGATCATTTACTCGTAACGTTATAATGGTAAAATAAACCTTATTCAACTAAGATCATTTACTCGTAACCTTCTAATGGTCAAATAACTTAATTCAACTAAGATCATTTACTCGTAACGTTCTAATGGTCAAATAACCTTAATTCAACTGAGATCATTTACTCTTAACGTTCTAAAGGTAAAATCAAC
>NW_013722733.1:0-310 GCF_000517525.1 Limulus polyphemus | reverse complement strand
TTTGTATTAAAAGTGTTTTATCTTCAGCGTGCCAGTGTCTTTGGTATCTTATATTGTTGATATTAGTATTAAAAATGTTTTATCTTCAGTGTGCCAGTGTTTTTGGTATCTTATATTGTAGATATTTGTATTAAAAGTGTTTTATCTTTAGTGTGCCAGTGTTTTTGGTATCTTATATTGTAGATATTAGTATTAAAAGTGTTTTACCTTCAGCGTGCCAGTGTTTTTGGTATCTTATGTTGTTGATATTAGTATTAAAAGTGTTTTATCTTCAGTGTGCCAGTGTTTTTGGTATCTTATGTTGTAGATA
>NW_013722732.1:0-310 GCF_000517525.1 Limulus polyphemus | reverse complement strand
GTTGTGTTTACAGCTGAATTAGTTCATGGAAGTTGTGTTTACAGCTGAATTACCTCCCTGAAGTTATGTTTACAGCTGAATTAGTTCCTGGAAGTTGTGTTTACAGCTGAATTAGTTTCTGGAAGTTGTGTTTACAGCTGAATTAGTTCATGGAAGTTGTGTTTACAGCTGAATTACCTCCCTGAAGTTATGTTTACAGCTGAATTAGCTCCTGGAAGTTATGTTTACAGCTGAATTAGCTCCTGGAAGTTATGTTTACAGCTGAATTACCTCCCTGAAGTTATGTTTACAGCTGAATTACCTCCCTGAA
>NW_013722731.1:0-310 GCF_000517525.1 Limulus polyphemus | reverse complement strand
AAACCGTTCCTAGATATTCAATGTTTATAAAAACATGTGGGATTAGACAGTTTCTAGATATTTAGTATTTATAAGAAACATGTGGGATTAGACCGTTTCTAGATGTTCAATGTTTATAAAAACATGGGGTATTAGACCATTCCTAGATGTTCAGTATTCATAAAAACATGGGGTATTAGACCGTTTCTAGATATTCAGTATTTATAAGAAACATGGGGGATTAGACCGTTTCTAGATGTTCAATGTTTATAAAAACATGGAGTATTAGACCATTCCTAGATTTTCAGTATTTATAAAAACATGGAGTATT
>NW_013722730.1:0-310 GCF_000517525.1 Limulus polyphemus | reverse complement strand
GTTTGAAAACTTCGATCAGTATTATAACGGTCCGAGTTTGAGAGTATTGTTTGAAAACTTCTATCAGTATTATAACGGTCCGAGTTTGAGAATATTGTTCGAAAAACTTCGATCAGTATTATAACGGTCCCGAGTTTGAGAGTATTGTTCGAAAAACTTCGATCAGTATTATAACGGTCCGAGTTTGAGAGTATTGTTTGAAAAACTTCTATCAGTATTATAAGGGTCCGAGTTTGAGAGTATTGTTTGAAAAACTTCTATCAGTATAATAACGGTCCGAGTTTGAGAGTATTGTTTGAAAACTTCGATC
>NW_013722729.1:0-310 GCF_000517525.1 Limulus polyphemus | reverse complement strand
TTTACGTACTTACAATTCTGAAATCCTGGGTTCGATCCCCGTGGCGGACGTAGTGCCGATAGCTTTATATGCTGCTTTGCTCTGAAACAAATGTATCTATACTTTACATGTTTCGTTTTTGCAACAACAAAAAAATAATGTTTTAAAAAAGTAGTGTGAGAAGCGAAACTGTGAACTACCATACCAAATACAAAACAAACAATTTTTATTAAGCCTCGTTAAGCTTAGTTAAAAAAAGAAATTGAAACCATTTATGGTCTTTTATTAGTGTTGAAACACCACACACCAAACATGCTCATCTTTTCAGCCG
>NW_013722728.1:0-310 GCF_000517525.1 Limulus polyphemus | reverse complement strand
TTTCACTGCTTTAAGTGTTTTACACCGACAACACTTCCGTTTCCCCCCCCAGATTTTAGTGTTATAAGTCTGTATAAATGGGGAGGGGACGTCGCCGTTTCTCTCGTTGCTAAATATTAACATTTCTAATATTATTACTATATTCTATTTTTAATAAACATAACATTGATGTACAAATAATAGTCAAATTAAATCATGTATGTTGTTTATTGGTGCTTTTCTTTTATAGTGTTATTATTTGGAAACGGAAGTGTTGTCCGTGTAAAACACTTAAAGTTCAATTCCCCCTCCGTGGCACAGCAGATAGCCC
>NW_013722727.1:0-310 GCF_000517525.1 Limulus polyphemus | reverse complement strand
ACAGGTTTCTTACTTATAACCTCATTTCGGCAAAAATTGTACAGATCCCCATCTCTGAAAAATCCCCTGTATGCCTGTGTACTTATTTAAAATCCCAACAAACGTATTAATATTTTGAGTATCCTTCCATATCACAAAAGAATCATCTAGAAATCTAATCTCTAAATTTTTTAAGAAAACTACAAAATTCTCTTCAAAATAAAAATTTATAAGTTAATAAATTTAATATATTAAATAATTGTACTTCAAAAAACCATAGTGATATTACCATAAGATGGAGTGACTTTGTACCCATTACTGTATCAGAAAT
>NW_013722726.1:0-310 GCF_000517525.1 Limulus polyphemus | reverse complement strand
TGTGTGAGTAGGTAGATATTTCATAGTGTAGTGTACTATATGTGAGTAGGTAGATATTTCATAGTGTAGTGTACTATATGTGAGTAGATAGATATTTCATAGTGTAGTTCTTTAGATTATAAGTATATGTGTATAGGTAGATATTTCCTAGTGTAGTGTACTATATGTGAGTAGGTAGATATTTCATAGTGTAGTGTACTATATGTGAGTAGGTAGATATTTCATAGTGTAGTGTACTATATGTGAGTAGGTAGATATTTCATAGTGTAGTGTACTGTATGTGAGTAGGTAGATATTTCATAGTTTAGTG
>NW_013722725.1:0-310 GCF_000517525.1 Limulus polyphemus | reverse complement strand
GAGATTGGTAGTAATTATTTTAACTGTACGTAATATAGTTTCAGACATAGTAATGAGTAGATTGAGATTAGTAGTAATTGTTTCAACTGTACGTAATATAGTTTCAGACATAGTAATGAGTAGATTGAGATTGGTAGTAATTGTTTCAACTGTACGTAATATAGTTTCAGACATAGTAATGAGTAGATTGAGATTGGTAGTAATTGTTTCAACTGTACGTAATATAGTTTCAGACATAGTTATGAGTAGATTGAGATTAGTAGTAATTATTTTAACTGTACGTAATATAGTTTCAGACATGGTAATGAGT
>NW_013722724.1:0-310 GCF_000517525.1 Limulus polyphemus | reverse complement strand
GATGACTTTACTCATTATAGCTAAAAACATAAACATATGTTTTAATCATCTTGATGATGACTTCACTCATTATAGCTAAAAACATAAACATATGTTTTAATCATCTTGATGATGACTTCACTCATTTAGCTAAAAACATAAACATATGTTTTAATCATCCTGAAGATGACTTTACTCATTATAGCTAAAAATATAAACATATGTTTTAATCATCCTGAAGATGACTTTACTCATTTAGCTAAAAACATAAACATATGTTTTAATCATCCTGAAGATGACTTCACTCATTTAGCTAAAAACATAAACATAT
>NW_013722723.1:0-310 GCF_000517525.1 Limulus polyphemus | reverse complement strand
ATTGAGTGTAAAACACTTAAATACACCATTTACAATAAAACCGAATGTAGGGCGGACCACGAGAGCTGCGATATCCTAAGTGCCTTATTTTGTTGATTTATGGTTCCTGTTATGATAAAAAACAATAAACAGGTTTTGTATTTTCCCTTTCGTTGAGAGAAAGGAGCATTCAAAACGATGTTTCCTACAAAAATTTCGTTTTTCTTCTTAACTAACCAGCGGATTAAAATAATTCCAAGAAAGACTTTCAACCTTAAATCGTTTTTTTTTTTTTTTTTTACTAAAGAATATACTAAACGTTTATAATTAG
>NW_013722722.1:0-310 GCF_000517525.1 Limulus polyphemus | reverse complement strand
GTGATGATCAACTGGTACCAGTTTTACAGATAGCTATTAAATGGTACCAGTATTACACATTGGTAGGCTGAAGTAACTGGTGTAAAGTGTCTTGACCAAGATCATAGTGATGATCAACTGGTACCAGTTTTACAGATAGCTATTAAATGGTACCAGTATTACACATTGGGAGGCTGAAGTAACTGGTGTAAAGTGTCTTAACCAAGATCATAGTGATGATCAACTGGTACCAGTTTACAGATGGGTGGACACTGAAAAAACTGAAACTAAAACCTTTGTGGTGTAGTGTTTAATTCACAAACGAGGTTAT
>NW_013722721.1:0-310 GCF_000517525.1 Limulus polyphemus | reverse complement strand
TAACAAGTTTACTATACCTTTTACAGATATTTATTTCGTATATCAATTGACCAAATGAAAGTTATTTCAAACCCGATAAAATACATAATGCTCCATATCTCAGTGAATACAGCAGAATATCTAAACGATCATTTACCAAAAGTCTGTGTTTGTGTCTGTTTATGACTGGCGAACTACTGGACCAATTATCAGCAAATCTGATATGTTCCCTTAGGAACCATCCCCTCCTCCCATGAATGACATAGGAGTCGGCGTTTGGATCTGTTTATAACTGGCGAACTACTGGACCAATTATCAGCAAATCTGATAT
>NW_013722720.1:0-310 GCF_000517525.1 Limulus polyphemus | reverse complement strand
TTTAAAATCTTGCCAACTCTGAAGTGCAAAGCTCTATCACAATTTAAATGGAAAGTAGAACATGAAACTAACAAAGTCAAAGATAAAACTTCATGTTTAAGAATTTAAAATCTTGCCAGCTCTGAAGTGCAAAGCTCTATCACAATTTAAATGGAAAGTAGAACATGAAACTAACAAAGTCAAAGATAAAACTTCATGTTTAAGAATTTAAAATTTTGCCAACTCTGAAGTGCAAAGCTCTATCACAATTTAAATGGAAAGTAGAACATGAAACTAACAAAGTCAAAGATAAAACTTCAAGTTTTAAGAA
>NW_013722719.1:0-310 GCF_000517525.1 Limulus polyphemus | reverse complement strand
ATAGAAAGTCAGCACACATTTTATGAAGTATACAAAATGTACTCGTATTTGTGCAGGTTATAAATAAACACTCACCCAAATCGTTATGTAAAATGAAAAGGTCTGGACGAGCTGGCCATATTTCAAATTAGCACTAAAATTAAGTTGATGGGCTTCGTGATATCACAGTAATCACACCTAACTCTGACAGTGTAGCTACCCCAGAATGTCATTTATAGAGTAAGCAACCCTAGAATGTCACTTAAAGGATAAACATCCCTAGAATGTCACTTCAAGGATAAACATCCCTGGAATGTCACTTAAAGAATAA
>NW_013722718.1:0-310 GCF_000517525.1 Limulus polyphemus | reverse complement strand
GAATTACAACATTGATAAAGACAAGTTATGAATCAGGTCATTTAGCTCTGGTTGTGTGATCAGATGAGACAGTTTAGGTTGAGGTACTACAAGAATAGAATTACAACATTGATAAAGTCACGAATCAGATCATTTAGCTCTGGTTGTGTGATCAGATGAGGTAGTTCATGTTGAGGTACTACAAGAATAGAATTACAACATTGATAAAGTCACGAATCAGGTCATTTAGCTCTGGTTGTGTGATCAGATGAGGTAGTTTAGGTTGAGGTACTACAAGAATAGAATTACAACATTGATAAAGACAAGTTAT
>NW_013722717.1:0-310 GCF_000517525.1 Limulus polyphemus | reverse complement strand
TTATACTACTATATCCCAACAATGAATGCTTGTTGCTATGCTACTATATCCGAACAATGAATGCTTGTTGCTATGCTACTATACGCAAACAATGAATGCTTGTTGCTATGCTGCTATACGCAAACAATGAATGCTTGTTGCTATACTACTATATCTAAACAATGAATGCTTGTTGCTATACTACTATATCCGAACAATGAATGCTTGTTGCTGTACTACTATATCCGAACAATGCTGCTATTTACGAACAAAGTCTTTCGTTGTTTTACTAAAAATGGCGGTGGGAAATACTCAAATAATTCACGTTTCG
>NW_013722716.1:0-310 GCF_000517525.1 Limulus polyphemus | reverse complement strand
AAACCCATTAAAAGTAGTTTGTACGTAAACCCATTTAATGTAGTTTCTTCATAAACCCATTAAAAGTAGTTTGTTTGTAAACCCATTAAAAGTAGTTTGTACGTAAACCCATTTAAAGTAGTTTCTTCATAAACCCATTTAAAGTAGTTTTGTTTGTAAACCCATTAAAGTACTTTGTACGTAAACCCATTTAAAGTAGTTTCTTCATAAACCCATTAAAAGTAGTTTGTACGTAAACCCATTTAAAGTAGTTTCTTCATAAACCCATTAAAAGTAGTTTGTTTGTAAACCCATTAAAAGTAGTTTGTAC
>NW_013722715.1:0-310 GCF_000517525.1 Limulus polyphemus | reverse complement strand
ATCTTTAGGTATATAAGTTATCACTGTACTTTCAGTTCGCGAGATACATGTCTTCACGGATATAAGTTAAACTATCATGTCACGAGATACACGTCATCGTATCTTTATGTGTAGTTAGGGACGAAAACACAGAACTAAAAAATTAAAGCACAGGATAATTTACTACAAGACTACACAAAAAATTATCAAACTAAAGTTTCTTGACAGGCTGTATATTTTAATCATCTTCTGTGATGTTGTTCCCGAGTTGTTTCCTGACAGGCTGTATATTTTAATTATCTTCTATGATGTTGTTCCCGAGTTGTTTCTT
>NW_013722714.1:0-310 GCF_000517525.1 Limulus polyphemus | reverse complement strand
CAGGCATATCCTACCTATCTTCAACTTATACCTCAGAAGGCATATCCTATTTATCTTCACCGTCTACCTCAGTAGGCATATCCTACTTATCTTCAACATCTACCTCACATGGCATATCCTATCTATTTTCAATATCTACCTCAGATGGCAAATCCTATCTATCTTCAACATCTACCTCAGAAGGCATATCCTACCTATCTTCAACGTCTACCTCAGAAGGCATATCCTACATATCTTCAACGTCTACCTCAGAAGGCATATCCTACCTATCTTCAACATCTACCTAAGAATGCATATACTACATATCTTC
>NW_013722713.1:0-310 GCF_000517525.1 Limulus polyphemus | reverse complement strand
GTAGCTTGTTCTGATCAACAGTTGATATTAATTACTTTTGATCCAAGTAGGTAGCTTGTTCTGATCAACAGTTGATATTAATTACTTTTGATCCAAGTAGGTATCTTGTTCTGATCAACAGTTGATATTAATTACTTTTGATCCAAGTAGGAAGCTTGCTCTGATCAACAGTTGATATTAATTACTTTTGATCCAAGTAGGTAGCTTGTTCTGATCAACAGTTGATATTAATTACTTTTGATCCAAGTAGGAAGCTTGCTCTGATCAACAGTTGATATTAATTACTTTTGATCCAAGTAGGAAGCTTGCT
>NW_013722712.1:0-310 GCF_000517525.1 Limulus polyphemus | reverse complement strand
TTTAGATACGGGAACATATCTCGACTTTTATTGTTGATTTATTAGATACAGAAACATATCTCGACTTTTATTGTTGATTTATTAGATACAGAAACATATCTCAATTTTAATTGTTGATTTATTAGATACCCAAACATATCTCGACTTTTATTGTTGATTTACTAGATACAGAAACATATCTCGACTTTTATTTTTAGATACAGAAACATATCTCGACTTTTATTGTTGATTTATTAGATACAGAAACATATCTCGACTTTTATTGTTGAATTAGATACAGAAACATATCTCGACTTTTATTGTTGATTTA
>NW_013722711.1:0-310 GCF_000517525.1 Limulus polyphemus | reverse complement strand
GGGTGAACCTAAGTGGTAACTAATGTGATAGCAAGTAGGTGGTTGGGATGAACCTAAATGGTAACTATTGTGATAGAAAGTGGGTGGTTGGGATGAACCTAAATGGTAACTAATGGGATAGAAAGTGGGTGTTTGGGATGAGCCTAAATGGTAATTAATGTGATAGAAAGTGGGTGGTTGGGATGAACCTAATTGGTAATTAATGTGATAGAAAGTTGGTGGTTGGGATGAACCTAAATGGTAACTATTGTAATAGAAAGTGGATGGTTGGGATGACCCTAAATGGTAATTAATGTCATAGAAAGTGGGT
>NW_013722710.1:0-310 GCF_000517525.1 Limulus polyphemus | reverse complement strand
TTAATATGTAGAAATTAAATATTTGATGAAGATCTTTTTCTATTGTAATGCTAAAAATATGTAAAAGAATCAGCAAAATAACAGATGCACCGGATGTTTTTAACTTACTTTCACAATACGTCTGAACCAGGATTAGAAATCTGTTAAATGTAGGTGTTTCTTAGAATTTGTCAAAGTTGAAAACTTCTCCCTAATAACATGAATACGCATCGTGCTGGAATTCTGGACAATAGAACTTGTGATCATTTATAAATTTCAAGTGCATTACATGTTTTGTATACTTTTCTATGGTCACATCAGATCGAATCAC
>NW_013722709.1:0-310 GCF_000517525.1 Limulus polyphemus | reverse complement strand
AGACTGATCCTGGTATCATGCTGAAAGACCGACTGATACTTGTATCAGGGTGAAAGACAGACTGATCCTGGTATCATGCTGAAAGACCGACTGGTCCTTGTATCAGGGTGAAAGACAGACTGATCCTGGTATCATGCTGAAAGACCGACTGATACTTGCATCAGGGTGAAAGACAGACTGGTCCTTGTATCATATTGAAAGACCGACTGGTCCTTGTATCAGGGTGAAAGACAGACTGATCCTGGTATCATGTTGAAAGACCGACCGGTCCTGGTATCAGGGTGAAAGACAGACTGGTCCTGGTATCGTA
>NW_013722708.1:0-310 GCF_000517525.1 Limulus polyphemus | reverse complement strand
AACACGATCAGCTGAGAACTGCAGTTGCAGCTTTCACCAGTCGGACTACCATGATCAGCCGAGAACATGCAGTTGCAGCTTTCACCAGTCGGACTACCATGATCAGCCGAGAACATGCAGTTGTAGCTTTCACCAATCCAACTACCATGATCAGCCGAGAACATGCAGTTGTAGCTTTCACCAATCCCACTAACACGATCAGCTGAGAACTTCAGTTGCAGCTTTCACCAGTCGGAATACCATGATCAGCTGAGAACTGCAGTTGCAGCTTTCACCAATCCAACTAACACGATCAGCTGAGAACTGCAAT
>NW_013722707.1:0-310 GCF_000517525.1 Limulus polyphemus | reverse complement strand
GGGTAAACCTACAACCAATGATAACCTTGTTTGGTAAACCTACAACCAATGATAACTTTGTTGGTTAAACCTGCAGCCAATGATACTCCTTGTTGGGTAAACCTGCAGCCAATGATATGGCATGTGTAAATATAAAAACAAACAGACTAAGTTAAGTGACGAAGTTTTTCTTTCATGAATAATACGAACTCATTTCACTGGATTGTTTATAATTACTAGAAATGTGACATGAATTACAATTCTTATTTAAGTGTCTTCTCATTTATATTTGTCTTTAATACGTCCTCACACACGTTTCCTCGTCACTGTC
>NW_013722706.1:0-310 GCF_000517525.1 Limulus polyphemus | reverse complement strand
TCTTATAAAGTAACGTTTAGTTATCTCTTCCTTTATTTGTACGTTTTCTTCACAAACGTATTACGTTTACTACATTTCCTCAAATATCTTAAAGCATTGGTCTAAGCTCTATGAGGAATGTTCAATCGCCAGAAGTGGAACTGACAAAAACGTTCTCTGGTATAGCCTTTTTCGCTCGTGCAATCTCAATGGGATTTTTATCAATTATATTAATTTTGCCTTTTTCTTTGAAATTCTATATGCGCTCTGACTTCAACAGAAGTAAAAAACGGGCTTGAATATGTCTTAGTAGTATTTAAAGGCGCAAAGC
>NW_013722705.1:0-310 GCF_000517525.1 Limulus polyphemus | reverse complement strand
GATTGACCACGTTCTACGTGACACCTACAGAACCATGATTGACCACGTTCTACGTGACATTTACAGAACCATGATTGACCACGTTCTACGTGACACCTACAGAACCATGATTGACCACGTTCTACGTGACACCTACAGAACCATGATTGACCACGTTCTACGTGACACCTACAGAACCATGATTGACCACGTTCTACGTGACATCTACAAAACCATGATTGACCACGTTCTACGTGACATTTACAGAACCATGATTGACCATGTTCTACGTGACATCTACAGAACCACGATTTACCACGTTCTACGTGAC
>NW_013722704.1:0-310 GCF_000517525.1 Limulus polyphemus | reverse complement strand
GAAACGTTAGTTATACCAGTGTTACTTTAAAAGCGCCCTACAAATGTAGAAACGTTAGTTATACCAGTGTTACTTAAAAAGAACCCCACAAATGTAGTAATGTTAGTTATACCAGTGTTACTTTAAAAGACGCCCTTCTAATATAGAAACATTAGTTATATAAGTGTTACTTAAAAGAACCCCACAAATGTAGTAATGTTAGTTATACCAGTGTTACTTTAAAAGACGCCCTTCTAATATAGAAACATTAGTTATATAAGTGTTTCTTTCGAAGACGACCCACAAATGTAGAAACGTTAGTTGTACCTGT
>NW_013722703.1:0-310 GCF_000517525.1 Limulus polyphemus | reverse complement strand
TTATGAAGAAGATGGGAATGAATCATCTATACAGAAGCAGGATAATGCTGATGAATTGCAAAAGATAGAAAACAATGATTTATCCGCAGAGATTCAAGATGATCATGTAAAGTATGACAATGATCCTACCACAGAGAAGCAGGATAATAATATTGATTTGCAAATCACAGAAAACAATGAGGTGAAAAATGACAATGAATCAACTACACAAAAGCAGGATAATGATGATGATAAATTGCAGAACACTGAAAGCAATGATTTATCCACAAAGACACAAGAGAGTTATGAAGAAGATGGGAATGAATCATCT
>NW_013722702.1:0-310 GCF_000517525.1 Limulus polyphemus | reverse complement strand
CATTATCTTATATAGATGTCTGTATCATTCATTAATTTTTATAGATATCTGTATCATTCATTATTTAATATAGATGTTTGTATCAATTATTATTTGATATAGATATCTGTATCATTCATTATTTTTTATAAATGTCTGTATCAATAAATATTTTTTATAGATGTCGGTATCAAACAATATTTTATATAGATGTCTGTATCACTCATTGTTTTATATAGATGTATATATCGTTCATTATTTTATATAGATATGTGTATCATTTATTATTTTATATAGATATCTGTATCATTCATTGTTTTATATAGATGAA
>NW_013722701.1:0-310 GCF_000517525.1 Limulus polyphemus | reverse complement strand
GAATATAATGGTCAAGTATCCAGGTTAGAATATAATGGTCAAGTATATAGGTTAGAATATAATGGTCAAGTATCCAGGTTAGAATATAATGGTCAAGTATCCAGTCTAGAATATAATGGTCAAGTATCCAGGTTAGAATATAATGGCCAAGTATCCAGGTTAGAATATAATGGTCAAGTATATAGGTTAGAATATAATGGCCAAATATCTAGGTTAGAATATAATGGTCAAGTATCCAGTCTAGAATATAATGGTCAAGTATCCAGGTTAGAATATAATGGTCAAGTATCCAGATTAGAATATAATGGTC
>NW_013722700.1:0-310 GCF_000517525.1 Limulus polyphemus | reverse complement strand
AAGTTAATTACCAAGAAGTGTTTTATTTTCTGGAAGTATACCTCCATGAGTAGTAAGTTTTAAGTAAAACACTTCTTGGTAATTGTATACTTCCAGAAAATGTCCATGTGTAGTAAGTTTTAAGTAAAACACTTCTTGGTAATTGTATACTTCCAGAAAATCTTCATGTGTAGTAAGTTTTAAGTAAAACACTTCTTGGTAATTGTATACTTCCAGAAAATCTCCATGAGTAGTAAGTTTTAAGTAAAACACTTCTTAGTAATTGTATACTTCCAGAAAATCTTCATGAGTAGTAAGTTTTAAGTAAAAC
>NW_013722699.1:0-310 GCF_000517525.1 Limulus polyphemus | reverse complement strand
GGTTTTACTTTATATATTCCCTTTCATGCCTACAGGTTTTACTTTATATATTCCCTTTCATGCCTACAAGGTTTTACTTTATATATTCCCTTTCATGCCTACAGGTTTTACTTTATATATTCCCTTTTCATGGCTACAGGTTTTACTTTATATATATTCCCTTTCATGCCTACAGGTTTTACTTTATATATTCCCTTTCATGCCTACAGGTTTTACTTTATATATTCCCTTTCATGCCTACAGGTTTTACTTTATATATTCCCTTTCATGCCTACGTTCCTGGATTTGATATAATTTATTTTACTTTTTA
>NW_013722698.1:0-310 GCF_000517525.1 Limulus polyphemus | reverse complement strand
CTATATACTGTAACTACTGATATACTAAACGAACACAAAGATACAGTAGTTACAGTATATAGAAAGTAATAGTAGGAAAATATACTAAACGAACACAAAGATACAGTAGTTACTTGTATAGAAAGTAACAGTAGGAAAATATACTAAACGAACATAAAGATATTTCCTACTTACAGTATATAGAAAGTAAATAAAGATACAGTAGTTGTTCATTTAGTATATTTTCCTACTTGACTTTCTATACAAGTAACTACTGTATCTTTATGTTCGTTTAGTATATTTTCCTACTCTTACTTTCTATATACTGTAA
>NW_013722697.1:0-310 GCF_000517525.1 Limulus polyphemus | reverse complement strand
CCTATATAACTCCTGAATATTTCCACAAGCTTCCATTATTTCTTCTATTGTTAAATTTTTAATAATTCCTCTAGTAAACAACCCTTTTCAAATAGAATTTGAGTAGTCTGAACAAGATTTAAGTGAAAGAATGAGAGTATAGAATGACGATAATATACAAAGTAATGCATAAAACCCAAATAATCTGTTACAGTGAATATATGTTTCTCCGAAAAGTAAAGAACTAACAAGCTCAACTAAATTCTAAATGCGCATTTGAAAGTTTGTGGAATTCACTCCTTCATCAATATATATATATATATATATATAT
>NW_013722696.1:0-310 GCF_000517525.1 Limulus polyphemus | reverse complement strand
AATTTCCGTCCAGGGGACGGGTACTCCAGCTAGTTATTGATAAATACGTATTTGTAAGGTATACTAGTATATCATGTAAAACACATGCTACCTCTTTCCGAACCAATACAGAAGAGATCGTGGAAACTGTCGAGCGTCATTACACAAACCAGAAATGACGAATACGTAAACGCTTCACTTTGAGTTAATATTAAACAGAAACAAATACAGCTATTATAAAGAAACTGATCTTCTGTGCTGTTTAAAATTTTTGATAAACCTTTCATTTTTATGTTTGTTACAAGGGGTGCGTATCTCATCATGGTAGTCG
>NW_013722695.1:0-310 GCF_000517525.1 Limulus polyphemus | reverse complement strand
ATTACCAGCTGGAGTGGGTGTAACCTTAGCCCTCAACTACCATTACTTGCTGGAGAGGCGTGTAACCTTAGCCCTAAACTACCATTACCAGCTGGAAAGGTGTGTAACCTTAGCCCTCAACTACCATTACCAGCTGAAGAGGTGTGTAACGTTAGCCCTCAACTACTATTACCAGCTTAAAGCTGTGTAACCTTAGCCCTCAACTACTAATATCAGCTGGAAAGCTGTGTAATCTTAGCCCTCACTTACCATTACCAGCTGGAAAGGCGTGTAACCTTAGTCCTCAACTACCATTACCAGCTGGATAGGC
>NW_013722694.1:0-310 GCF_000517525.1 Limulus polyphemus | reverse complement strand
TGAAGATAGTAAGGATGAACTATCAAATTAGATAATGATGCTGAAGATAGTAAGGATGAACTATCAAATTAGATAATGATGCTGAAGGTAGTGAGGATGAACTTTCAAATTAGATAATGATGCTGAAGATAGTAAGGATGAACTATCAAATTAGATAATGATGCTGAAGATAATGAGGATAAACTTTCAAATTAGATAATGATGCTGAAAATAGTAAGGATGAACTATCAAATTATATAATGATGCTGAAGGTAGTGAGGATGAACTATCAAATTAGATAATGATGCTGAATATAGTAAGGATGAACTAT
>NW_013722693.1:0-310 GCF_000517525.1 Limulus polyphemus | reverse complement strand
ATATATATACACTGTATCAATACTATATTTACAGAATAAAAGACGAAACGAAGCAACATGTCAAGTTGTTATATAAATAAAAGAAATTTTGGGGAACTGAAAGGGTTAAGCAAAAGTTAAAGCAGAATGTGCAGATCTCGTTGCCCTATTACCGCGCCCCCTACACATACGTACTACTTTTTATGTTGAACATTAATGTTTCTCTTACGCAACTACTACAAGCCGGACCTGATTACCACAAGATCTTAGTTACTTCACCTGACCCACCTTACTTTACAATATTCTACACATGTAATGCGCATGCGCAGTA
>NW_013722692.1:0-310 GCF_000517525.1 Limulus polyphemus | reverse complement strand
TATCTTAAGTTTGAGTTGAACATATTGTATTACATTAAGTTTCTGAACTTGAATCTGAACATAATTTATAATATTATAATTTTGTCTTCATTTCAGTTTTACATAAGTACATCTAACTGCTTTTTACAGTGAAATATTTTCAAACTGTATAAAATATCAGTACAGTTGTAGTTTTCAGAAATTTACTATTTTCTGAATAATACTGTTTCTCAATAATAGTGTTTTGTGTCAAAATAATGTAGGTATTTTTTTTAATTTAATCATATTTAATAAATCACTACAAATTCAACAGTTTTGATGCTTTATGATA
>NW_013722691.1:0-310 GCF_000517525.1 Limulus polyphemus | reverse complement strand
GGTAATAACTTTGAGTAATAACACGAGGTTTTGTAATAATTTTTGAGTAATAACACGAGGTTTTGTCATAACGTTAAGTAATAACACGAGGTTTTGTAATAACTTTAAGTAATAACACAAGATTTTTGTAATAACGTTAAGTAATAACACGAGGTTTGTAATAACTTTGAGTAATAACACGAGGTTTTGTAATAACTTTAAGTGATAACACAAGGTTTTGTAATAACGTTAAGTGATAACACAAGGGTTTGTAATAACTTTGAGTAATAACACGAGGTTTTGTAATAACGTTAAGTAATAACACGAGGTT
>NW_013722690.1:0-310 GCF_000517525.1 Limulus polyphemus | reverse complement strand
CAATTAAAATTTAATGGCAATTAATCTTTATATTGTTGCGTACCCGCTGTTTGTTAATTTCCGGTATAAATTCTTTCTGAGGAGCTTCAGCAATACAAGTCCCTTCTTGTTAAAACTAGTTTATTCTTTCTCGATACAAACTTTTTAATACACTTAACAAACTATATAACACATGCTATAAATCACAGTGATTCACACACTTTATTTTCGGTGCCTACTGTTCGCTTGACTCAATTATCTATCTTTTCAATTGCGGACATTCGCGGGGTTCCCCAATAATTCTAGAAACCCCAGCGCGTTCTACAAATTC
>NW_013722689.1:0-310 GCF_000517525.1 Limulus polyphemus | reverse complement strand
AACATTGAACCATTTAAGTAATATGTTAGGTAAGAATATATATAAATAAATAGTTATAGATATAGTATGTTAACTAACATTGAACCACTAAAGTAATATGTTAGGTAAGACTATATATAAATAAATAGCTACAGATACTAGCATGTTAACTAACATTGAACCACTAAAGTAGTATGTTAGGTAAGAATATATATAAATAAATAGCTACAGATACTAGCATGTTAACTAACATTGAACCACTTAAGTAATATGTTAGGTAAAAATATATATAAATAAATAGTTATAGATACTAGCATGTTAACTAACATTG
>NW_013722688.1:0-310 GCF_000517525.1 Limulus polyphemus | reverse complement strand
TCCACCAAACTGATATAGCTACTAAACAGTGAACAATCCACCAAACTGATATAGCTACTAAACAGTGAACAATCCACCAAACTGATTTCGCTACTAAACAGTGAACAATCCACCAAACTGATTTCGCTACTAAACAGTGAACAATCCACCAAACTCATATAACTACTAAACAGTAAACAATCCACCAAACTGATGTAGCTACTAAACAGTGAACAATCCACCAAACTGATATAGCTACTAAACATTGAACAATCTACCAAACTGATATAGCTACTAAACAGTGAACAATCCACCAAACTGATTTCGCTAC
>NW_013722687.1:0-310 GCF_000517525.1 Limulus polyphemus | reverse complement strand
TGATAGCCACTATAGGTTATGGCAGGCAAGGCACCATTTTAATAATAAGTGGGCTCACATGTTGCATTAACTGCAGCCTGAACTATGTAACCATTGGTTATATACCTGATGGAAATTACTGCCATTCATCTTTTAAGTTACCTCCAAGCTTAATGGGATTTTGGATTTGTCCTCACACAACATTTCATAATGGCTCAGGGGAGTTCAAATGATTTAGATTACAGGACTTTAGTCAAAATTATTTTGGGCAATCCCAGGCCTTACACCCAAAGCAAATAATAAGTAGTGGATTTCTCCATTTCGAATGATG
>NW_013722686.1:0-310 GCF_000517525.1 Limulus polyphemus | reverse complement strand
TGATGTTACAATTAGAAGTTTAATTGAAATTATTGATAAGAAAGGTCATAAAATATCATATATAAAATTTAACGTAGCAGTAAGGCCTAAAGATACTAACAAACACCATCAGTTTGTTTGAATTAAAAATAATAATTTATGGGAATGCCAATATTGTGTAATAAGAACTCAAAAACGTAATGTTAATTCAAGAGTAAAAGAATTATTAGAAGATCATCCAGAGATGCAAATGATTTTGATTATTCCCCATGATCCTAATAGTATTAACATATACAACAGAATGAAAGAAGAATTATCTATAAAATATCGA
>NW_013722685.1:0-310 GCF_000517525.1 Limulus polyphemus | reverse complement strand
ATTATTTATTGAACATGCCTCAGTGGATTACCCATATTATTTATTGAACATGCCTCAGTGGATTACCCATGGCATGGTGGTCAGTTTTAACATACGTCTTTGTCAATAACACCCTTGTTGATTGTTAAAACTGACCACCATGCCACTTACGTCTTTGTTAATAACACCCTTGTTGATAGTGGCATGGTGGTCAGTTTGAATATACCTCTTTGTTAATAACACCCTTGTTGATAGTGACATGGTGGTCAGTTTTAACATACGTCTTTGTTAATAACACCCTTGTTGATAGTGGTATGGTGGTCAGTTTTAA
>NW_013722684.1:0-310 GCF_000517525.1 Limulus polyphemus | reverse complement strand
ATGAAAGTAATGTATTATAAGAGCAACATTTTTTTTCGCATGTCTTTAATTATGAGCTGCTAAAACGGTCAAACCAAGAATGTTGTCTTATAGTGGCAAACTTTTTTTTTAACTAATAAAATTATCATTTCACAAATATAGCTAATAATACTACTCGTTAGAATTGGCCCAGTTAGTGAGACATATTAGCAATCAGGAAACTGTAGTTTTCAACTTAAGAAAACTCGACATTTTTACAAGAATCACACGTAATTGTATTTTTGTATATAGTTTTGTGGTTCACGTGACCCAAACTTTTCTCTGCGGTTAC
>NW_013722683.1:0-310 GCF_000517525.1 Limulus polyphemus | reverse complement strand
CACATTACACTGTCTCTAGAAAGATTCAGGGACCAATCGAGTATCTCGTGAAGTTATAGAGTCACATTACACTCTCTCTCTAGAAAGAATTAGTGACCAATCGAGTAGCTCACAAAGTTAGGAGTCACATTGCACCGTTTCCAGAAAGAGGGACAAATAGAGTAGTTCGTAAAGTTAAGGAGTCATATTACACTGTTTCCAGAAAATATTGTACATATAGCTACATATAGCTACAAAAAGATATGAATCTACTTCAGAGATAGAAAGCACTGCAAAGTTACTACCTTGATAGACATTTTTACAAAGTACT
>NW_013722682.1:0-310 GCF_000517525.1 Limulus polyphemus | reverse complement strand
TGTATTTTACAGAAACAGATGATATTACCAGGCGAGTTGTGTTACTAAGGTTTTATAGGCGGATGGTCTTACAAAGGATAGTGCTACTAGGATGGATGTGTTATTGTACTTCCATAGGATTGCTTACAGATTTCAACTTGTCTCAACTTATGTTTATAGTTTTCAATTATATATTTAACTGTATTACATGTGTCGCTATAGTTTTTTTAGTTAATCCTAATACAGACAGTGAATGCTAATTCATCAGTTAATTAATTAATAATTCAGTAGTCCTACCACAAAATAGAGAATATGTTTCTGACTCATACAT
>NW_013722681.1:0-310 GCF_000517525.1 Limulus polyphemus | reverse complement strand
AGACATTTTGTACCTTATTAATGATTCATGTTTACCTAAACAAGAATAATATAGACATTTTGTACCTTATTAATGATTCATGTTTACCTAAACAAGAATAATATAGACATTTTATACCTTATTAATGATTCATGTTCACCTAAACAAGAATAATATAGACATTTTGTACCTTACTAATGATTCATGTTTACCTAAACAAGAATAATATAGACATTTTGTACCTTACTTATGATTCATGTTCACCTAAACAAGAATAAAATAGACATTTTGTACCTTATTAATGATTCATGTTTACCTAAACAAGAATAAT
>NW_013722680.1:0-310 GCF_000517525.1 Limulus polyphemus | reverse complement strand
GAAACTTGGGTGACTGGTTACACAGGAACAAAAGGCAAACAGTGGGAAACTTGGGTGACTTGTTACACAGGAACAGAAGGCAAACAGTGGGAAACTTGGGTGACTTGTTACACAGGAATAGAAGACAAACAGTGAAAATCTTGGGTAACTTGTTACACAAGAATAGAAGACAAACAGTGAAAATCTTGGGTGATTTGTTACACAGAAACAGAAGACAAGCAGTGGGAATCTCGGGTGACTTGTTTGTTACACGGGAGCAAAAGACAAACAGTGGGAATCTTGGGTGATTTGTTACACAGGAACAGAAGAC
>NW_013722679.1:0-310 GCF_000517525.1 Limulus polyphemus | reverse complement strand
AGTTCATCATAACACTATTAAGTTTCGGTTGTTTGGTCTTAGAGTTCGTCATGACACATTAAAGTTCGGTTGTTTGATCTTAGAGTTCAATACGCAAATTCACTAGTGACTGAACTGGTCATTTTCCTTCTAAGCCGTCATGATTTATAATACGCATATATAGTTACGTCAGAAGCAAGATAATCATGTTTTACTTCAAATAATTTTTTAGGTTTTACAATGTCAAATTTTGTCCATATGTGAATGCTATGTTCAGGTTACTAGAAAAAAGGCCCGGCATGGCCAGGTGGTTAAGGCACTCGACTCGCAA
>NW_013722678.1:0-310 GCF_000517525.1 Limulus polyphemus | reverse complement strand
TGCCCTAAAGTGGATAAACGACAAGTAAGTTTCAACCTAAGTATCAACTAATAGGTTTAGTGCTCTAAAGTGGATAAACGACAAGTAAGTATCAACTAATAGGGTTAGAGCCCTAAGGGGGATAAACGACAAGCATGTTTCAACTAAATAGATTTAGTGCTCTAAAGTGGATAAACGACAAGCAAGTTTCAACTAAATAGATTTAGTGCCCTAAAGTGGATAAACGACAAGTAAGTTTCAACTAAATGGGTTTAGTGCCCTAAAGTGGATAAACGACAAGTAAGTTTCAACTAAATGGGTTTAGTGCCCT
>NW_013722677.1:0-310 GCF_000517525.1 Limulus polyphemus | reverse complement strand
TATATATATATATATATTCTTGTATTTTAAGGCTTTAAACAAGGTCATAGGATTTTACAAATTAGCATGTAGAACTGGTAAGGTAATCATGGTTTATTTACATCGATGCTGCCATGAGCTAAAATGGCATTTAACACTATATAAATAAATATATATAATAAAACTTTTTATATACTTTCTGTCATATATTCTTCCTAGAGCTGGTAGCAAAACTTTACTGGGCTTTTACTATATACAAAACCAGTGTAATAATATTGTTCACTAATTTGAATACATTTGTTAATTTGTGTGTGCCTTGAGTATTTGTGAC
>NW_013722676.1:0-310 GCF_000517525.1 Limulus polyphemus | reverse complement strand
TCATGCTATGTATCAAGCTATTTCTTACGTTTTACATATTTCTTCATAGCCTTGCTATGCCCTTTGTCCGTTAGGTTTTTGTACTGATTTGTTATATTGTTTTCTGACATTATGTATGGAATAACCTACTTTGTTAATATAAAAACATATATACTGGACTATAAATTCATCCAATTAGAATTTTAAACATGAGTATCATAATTACCAATGATCAGTTTCTTGACCAGTGGCCATTTAATCGCCAGCTGCTTATTCATTTGATCACTGAAACTGGTCATGATTGACCACTGGTGATTCCAGTTAATGAATG
>NW_013722675.1:0-310 GCF_000517525.1 Limulus polyphemus | reverse complement strand
AATAAATCATTATATCTATAGTTTAGGAATAACCATGTAAGAATAAATCATTATATCCATTGTTTAGGGATAACCATGTAAGAATAAATCATTATATCTATAGTTTAGGGATAACCATGTAAGAATAAATCATTATATCTATAGTTTAGGGATAACCATGTACGAATAAATCATTATATCCATAGTTTAGGGATAACCATGTAAGAATAAATCATTATATCTATAGTTTAGGGATAACCATGTACGAATAAATCATTATATCCATAGTTTAGGGATAACCATGTAAGAATAAATCATTATATCCATAGTT
>NW_013722674.1:0-310 GCF_000517525.1 Limulus polyphemus | reverse complement strand
TTGAGCTACCACTTGTCCACAGGTCAGACGAAATAATGAAAGATGTCTAATGTTGAGTTACAACTTGTCCACAGGTCAGACGAAATAATGAAAGATGTCTAACGTTGAGTTACAACTTGTCCACAGGTCAGACGAAATAATGAAATATGTCTAACATTGAGTTACAACTTGTCCACAGGTCAGACGTAATAATGAAAGATGTCTAACGTTGAGTTACCACTTGTCCACAGGTCAGACGTAATAATGAAAGATGTCTGACGTTGAGTTACAACTTGTCCACAGGTCAGACGAAATAATGAAAGATGTCTAA
>NW_013722673.1:0-310 GCF_000517525.1 Limulus polyphemus | reverse complement strand
GTAGGTAGTGATTCCCTCACTATACAGGTTCAAGTACCGAACCAGATAACTTAAGATTATTTTGACACAAATAGGTTTTTTTAAAACCACCGTATTACTGTTTGGCCACATTATAGGCTTCATATTGAAAGAGATACATTACATACTGATACCCATCTTTCCTCTATTGAGAATGCTAATTCATTGGCAATTGTTCTTACAGATTCTCTCTCTCCCTTGTAATTCCACGCAGCTTATCAATATATACTACATATACCAGTTTTAGAGGAGCAGTAACTTTTCCCTGAGTTTCCTCGGCATTAATTCGGGA
>NW_013722672.1:0-310 GCF_000517525.1 Limulus polyphemus | reverse complement strand
CCCTTGTGTATTTTTTTTTTAAACTATTCAGATCTTTTTGTCAGTCAAATATGTTCAGGGATAGCATTAAAGAACCAAAAGATCCCTTGTGGATTTTTTTTTAAACTATTCAGATCTTTTTGTCAGTCAAGTATGTTCAGGGACAGCCTTGAAGAACCAAAAGATCCCTTGTGGATCTTTTAAAACTATTCAGATCTTTTTTATAATTTTCACGAGTTGCATTTCATGTGCCTGGTAAGAGTATATGGCAGTTACCCAATGCTTTTATGCCACATACCCCCCCACCCATCCCCAAGTCAAATCTTTTGAG
>NW_013722671.1:0-310 GCF_000517525.1 Limulus polyphemus | reverse complement strand
AAAGTTCTATAAAACATTAATGTTATTGTGTCACAGGAGTTATAATTGATAATAATACCTGAAGTACATAGTTCTGTCTCACAGGAGTTTTAATTAATAACAATACTTGAAGCACATAGGTCTATAAAACAGTGATGTTATTGTTTCACTGGAGTTTTAATTGATAACAATACCTGAAGCATTTTGATAACAATACCTGAAGTTTGTAATTCCATAAAACTGAATGATCCTATTGTTTAACAAGTTTTAATTGATAACAATACCTGAAGCTTATAGTTCCATAAAACTGAGTGATTCTATTGTCTAACAA
>NW_013722670.1:0-310 GCF_000517525.1 Limulus polyphemus | reverse complement strand
CAAATTAATATTTTTGGTGAGATGAAAAGACATTATTAACAACCGTAGTGACAATCTTTTATAATTTTCAATTTACTTTTAACAAGTTGGTGGAAAATGGAAATGAAAAACAATTTGTTTTTGAAGAAAAGTAATGATTAAACAATATGTTTTTAACAATTTAAAAAAAACATTAGAATATAATACTCTATTAATTCTAGATAATTTTACTCACAGCCACTAGGAATATATCATTAAATTTTTTTAGTTCATTAGAATTGTTTTAAACGTTCAGTTTTCTTAATATATATATATATATATATATATATAT
>NW_013722669.1:0-310 GCF_000517525.1 Limulus polyphemus | reverse complement strand
GCTAACTTAATAATCAGCCCATCACTGTAACAGACAAACTTGCTAACTTAATAATCAGCCCATCACTGTAACAGACAAACTTGCTAACTTAATAATCAGCCCATCACTGTAACAGACAAACTTGCTAACTTAATAATCAGCCCACCACTGTAACAGACAAACTTGCTAATTAATAATCAGCCCAGGACTGTAACAAACAAACTGACTAACAAACATACTAACTTAATAATCAGCCCACCACTGTAACAGACAAACTGACTAACAAACTTACTAACTTAATAATCAGCCCACCACTGTAACAGACAAACTT
>NW_013722668.1:0-310 GCF_000517525.1 Limulus polyphemus | reverse complement strand
AGACCAAGATAACTGAAGTGACTGACCATAGTTAAAGGTAATTCACATTTGCCCTCAATGTTAGACCAAGATAACTGAAATGACTGGCCATAGTGAAAGGTAATTCACATTTGCCCTCAATGTTAGACCAAGATAACTGAAATGACTGGCCATAGTGAAAGATAATTCACAGTTACTATCAATGTTAGATCAAGATAACTGAAACGACTGACCATAGTTAAAGGTAATTCACATTTGCCCTCAATGCTAGACCAAGATAACTGAAATGACTGGCCATAGTGAAAGGTAATTCACAGTTGCTCTCAATGTT
>NW_013722667.1:0-310 GCF_000517525.1 Limulus polyphemus | reverse complement strand
CAAGAAAATGAAAGTTATGCTTTTTAAAAAACTAACTAATTTATTAAAAAAAAGTAGTTACAATACTAGGTTTGTATGAAAAAAACTTGAACTAATAAAAACACAAAATTAAAAAAGAAACTAAAACAAATATGTGATAAAATCAACAGTTCACATTTTCAAGCACTGTTTTGTTTTATTTGATTTTTTCAGTTTTTTAGTAAAAACATATTCTTTGTAAACAGTTATCTCTCGTTATTGGTGCTCTTACATAAGCTTGGTTATTGTAACTGTAGCAGATGTAATATACAACAATTCCTGGATGGATTAG
>NW_013722666.1:0-310 GCF_000517525.1 Limulus polyphemus | reverse complement strand
AATTTTGATGAAGGGATATCCATTTTCCAAGTCTTACTTCAAGGGCATCTTTCTATTGAAATATGACGAAAAAGAATTTTTTTCAAAATTTGGGAAAAAACATGGGTTTTCGATGAAAATATGAGTTTTCTTGGAAAATGGAAAAAAGTGCATTTTTCACGCAAAAGTCATAGAAAAATATCAAATAATGATTATTTTGTTGTAAAACTTTTAATTCAAACATTATAGCATAAACGAAAAATATTAGGTCCCGTTAAAAGTTAAAAAAAAATTGAACTTTCGCTAACCCAACCTAAATAAATACAAAAAA
>NW_013722665.1:0-310 GCF_000517525.1 Limulus polyphemus | reverse complement strand
TTTATGGATGAAATAAAGTATAGGGTTAGATGAAATAAAGTATAGGGTTATTTTATGGATGAAATAAAGTATAGGGTTAGATGAAATAAAGTATAGGGTTATTTTATGGATGAAATAAAGTATAGGGTTAGATGAAATAAAGTATAGGGTTAGATGAAATAAAGTCTAGGGTTATTTTATGGATGAAAACCTGAATCAATAAAGGACATTATCTTTATCTTGAAAATTATGTTACATACAAGATAAAACACTTTATATGTGTTTGCCTAAATCCCTCAAAATAGTGCTAGGGTAACTTTTCACAATGTTG
>NW_013722664.1:0-310 GCF_000517525.1 Limulus polyphemus | reverse complement strand
TGGAAAGTTAATTAACAAACGGAGACGTAACAGTATATAAAGTTATCTTACTATAAGTTATACTGAGTATAGGAGACAAATTTAAAGTGAAAGCTTAAACCCAGGACCGCTGGCTAACAAGGTCTATACTCTACCACTGAGCTATCCGTGAATACCATCCATTCTCGTCAATCTTCACATATAAAGGTATCTTACTATAAGTTATATTGACCGCTAGCTAACAAGGCCTATACTCTACCACTGAGCTATCCGTGAATACCACCCATTCTCGTCAATCTTCATATATAAAGGTATCTTACTATAAGTTATA
>NW_013722663.1:0-310 GCF_000517525.1 Limulus polyphemus | reverse complement strand
ACACTTATACCTGTTTGTTTTATACAGCAGACATACACACACTTATACCTGTTTGTTTTATACAGCAAACATACACACACACTTATACCTGTTTGTTTTATACAGCAGACATACACACATTTATACCTGTTTGTTTTATACAGCAGACATACACACACACTTATACCTGTTTGTTTTATACAGCAGACATACACACACTTATACCTGTTTGTTTTATACAGCAAACATACACACACACTTATACCTGTTTGTTTTATACAGCAAACATACACACACACTTATACCTGTTTGTTTTATACAGCAGACATAC
>NW_013722662.1:0-310 GCF_000517525.1 Limulus polyphemus | reverse complement strand
GTTGAGTTAAAGCTTATTAAAGAAAATAACACTGGGTTGAGTCAATTTTGGGTTAGTGTTAGTGGATATAAAGGGAAAAGTCTTGAAATTGGGATTTGTTATTGAATGTGAAAGTTAATGAGAAATTGTATAATGAGATCAGAATGGTGGCTGAAAAAGATGTTGTTATTATGGGGAAATATTAATTTCATGGGTATTGATTGGGAAAGTTTCGAGCCTGACCGTGAGGGGGATAGGTTTTTGGAAATTGTTCAGGATACTTTTATACACCTGCTGGTGATGGCACCTACAAGAGAGGAAATTATATTAG
>NW_013722661.1:0-310 GCF_000517525.1 Limulus polyphemus | reverse complement strand
GCAGGTACTGTGTGTAATAATAAAAAGATACACTGTACTTTGGTGTATATGAACCACAGTAGAGGTATGTTATTTAGTAGCAAGTACTGTGTGTAATAATAAATATATAAACTATACTTTGGTGTAGTTGAACCACAAGCAGGTACTGTGTGTAATAATAAAAAGATACACTGTACTTTTGTGTATATGAACCACAGTAGAGGTATGTTATTTAGTAGCAAGTACTGTGTGTAATAATAAATATATAAACTATACTTTGGTGTAGTTGAACCACAATAGAGGTGTGTTTTTCAGTAGCAAGTACCGTGTA
>NW_013722660.1:0-310 GCF_000517525.1 Limulus polyphemus | reverse complement strand
TTACCTGGTATAAAGACGTCGTTGAACTAGATTGACACCCTTACCTCCTGGTAGGTTGTTTTAACAATTGCCTGGTATAAAGACTTTGTTGAAATAGGTTGACACCCTTACCTCCTGGTAGGTTGTTTTAACAATTACCTGGTATAATGACATCGTTGAACTGGGTTGACACCCTTACCTCCTGGTAGGATGTTTTAACAATTGCCTGGTATAAAGACATCGTTGAACTTGACACCCTTACCTCCAGGTAGGTTGTTTTAACAATTACCTGGTATAAAGACATCGTTGAACTAGGTTGACACCCTTACCT
>NW_013722659.1:0-310 GCF_000517525.1 Limulus polyphemus | reverse complement strand
CCTTGGACCAGTGTGGATAATCAAGGCACCAGTGTATAATTATTTACTTTCACAGCAATGAGTGCATGCTAACAATCACTTGATAGTGTTGCCTGAACTAGCTCCCTTTGGTCCTGTACGAGTCTAAATAGGTGCACTAATTGGTTGAATTGAGAGAAGGAAGAAAAACAAATTGGTGTGAAATTGGTAACATGTTGTGCAACTGCAGTGCTTCATTCCTGAAAAAAAACACAAAAAAGTGTTGAATCCACCATTACAATCCTTGAAATGAAGTTTGTTTTAGATTCAAAGAATGCAAAAATAGTTGTGG
>NW_013722658.1:0-310 GCF_000517525.1 Limulus polyphemus | reverse complement strand
CATACATCATATATCACTGGATTGGTGGTACGTTCGGGCAGTTATATAATATATACATATATAACTGGATTTGTGGTATGTCCATGCAGTTACATAATATATACATATATCACTGGATTGGTGGTACGTTCGTGCAATTATATAATATATATATCATATATCACTGGATTGGTTGTACGTATATACAGTTATATAATATATACATATATCATTGGATTGGTAGTATGTGCATGCAGTTATATAATATATACAAACATCACTAGATTGGTGGTACGTTCGTACAGTTATATTATGTGTACATTATATATAT
>NW_013722657.1:0-310 GCF_000517525.1 Limulus polyphemus | reverse complement strand
ATTAGTCATAAGATTATAAGATCATTAAACCCTCATGGACTGTTTTTGAAACTTGACTAAAGATAAAATATTAGTTGTTATATTGGTCATAAGTTTATAAGCTCATTAAACCCTCATGGACTGTTCTTTAAATTTGACTAAACATAAAATATTAGTTGTTTTATTAGTCATACATTTATAAATTCATTAAACTCCTCATGAAATGTTGTTGAATCTTGACTAAACATAAAGTATTAGTCGTTTTATTAGTCATTAGATTATAAATTCATTAAACTCATCACAGACTGTTGTTGAAACTTGACTAAACATG
>NW_013722656.1:0-310 GCF_000517525.1 Limulus polyphemus | reverse complement strand
AAAGACTACGATACAGTTATGCTTGTCTGTTTGTTTGTAGTTCTGTATTTTGTGAAACACAAAGACTACGATACAGCTATGCTTGTCTCTTTGTTTGTAGTACTGTATTTTGTGAAATACAAAGACTACGATACAGTTATGCTTGTCTGTTTATTTGTAGTTCTGTTTTTTGTGAAACACAAAGACTACGATACAGTTATGCTTGTCTCTTTGTTTGTAGTTCTGTATTTTGTGAACCACAGACTACGATACAGTTATGCTTGTCTGTTTATTTGTAGTTCTGTATTTTGTGAAACACAGACTACGATAC
>NW_013722655.1:0-310 GCF_000517525.1 Limulus polyphemus | reverse complement strand
TTTGAAACTTTACCGATAGAATTCTATAAGAAATAACTTTACCTTGAATATTGTTACGTCTCCGTTCGTTCGTTAATTTTCTATAAATTCGTTCCGACTCTTTTCACATACATCCTTTTTGATGTCCTAATTTCCTGTTTCATCAATTTTCTTCTAAATCTCCTGTCATACCAGTTAATTTAAATTTCTTGAATTTATGATGTTTTTCTTTAATTTTATCTCTTATATTCTTTGTGAGCCAGCCTGTTTTTTTACTTGCTGCTACCTTTTTTTGACTGAAAATGTAAAAATGAACAGTAAGGATTTTTTT
>NW_013722654.1:0-310 GCF_000517525.1 Limulus polyphemus | reverse complement strand
GACAGACGGAGCATGAAATATTCAAAAACTCTATGTTACAGACAAGAACTACAAAGATAAAGATATAGGTGGAAAGTATTGGGACTCATACAAATGAGATGAGCAGGATCTGATAAGAAGGAAATGGCACAAGATATGGTTCATAAGAGAATATAAGTTATATGATTAAGGTGTAGCGTTACTCGTTTACAAAGATAGCATCAATATGAGTAAGGTGTAGCGTTACTCGTTTACAAAGATAGCATCAATATGAGTAAGGTGTAGCGTTACTCGTTTACAAAGATAGCATCAATATGGGTAAGGTGTAGCG
>NW_013722653.1:0-310 GCF_000517525.1 Limulus polyphemus | reverse complement strand
ATCAGTGTAACAACATATCCGCACCAAACAATCCTACTTTCACACCTCCATTACATCAGTGTAACAACATATCCACACCAAACAATCCTACTTTCAAACCTCCATTACATCAGTGTAACAACATATCACCACCAAACAATCCTACTTTCAAACCTCCATTACATCAGTGTAACAACATATCCGCACCAAACAATCCTACTTTCAAACCTCCATTACATCAGTGTAACAACATATCACCACCAAACAATCATACTTTCAAAACTCCATTACATCAGTGTAACAAAATATCCACACCAAACAATTATTAAGG
>NW_013722652.1:0-310 GCF_000517525.1 Limulus polyphemus | reverse complement strand
ATATTTAATATCCTTCATTCAATATATATATTTGTATATATATATATATATATATTTAAGATCCTTCATTCAATATATATATTTGTGTATATATATATATATATTTAAGATCCTTCGTTTAATATGATTTCAATGACTTTTTCAATCAAATAACTGCAACGGTTGATTTTACCAGTATTTCATCATGCTATCAAATATTTCATTATAAATGAAGTTTCAGTACAAGAAAGTCACCTTTAACCCAAGACTGCATTTATTCTGGTAATAAAATACATACGTACGCGATCGTCATAATAAGATACATGCTTAT
>NW_013722651.1:0-310 GCF_000517525.1 Limulus polyphemus | reverse complement strand
GTATGTTGTAATATGTTATGTGTGTGTGTGTGTGTGTGTGAATAAGTTGCCCATATAATCTCTGTTTTCTGTGTGAATAAGTTACCCATAGAATCTTTATTATCTGTGTGAATAAGTTACCCATAGAATCTCTTGTTTTCTGTGTGAATAAGTTACCCATAGTCTCTTGTTTTCTGTGTGAATAAGTTACCCATAGAATCTCTGTTTTCTGTGTGAACAAGTTAATTTAATTTTGGTTAATTAAAAGTGATGCTGATTTTGTACAGGCCTATTATCAGCTCAGCTCACTTATTTTGTGTTTTTTGGTAGT
>NW_013722650.1:0-310 GCF_000517525.1 Limulus polyphemus | reverse complement strand
CTCATATTATAAATGTTACAATGAATATTATACTTGTGGTGTAAAAGCACAATACAACTTATATGCAAGGCTTGCTAATTTTGCTATTAGCAATGTTTAGACACTGCAAAAAAGTTAACTAAGATTTACATCAAAAAATCATAGGTTTATAAAGTGAAATGAAGAGCAAGTAAAAAATATACTTTTATTCTAGAAGAAGTACAACCAATTGGACATTTTGGTTGTTTTTATGGCCGTACTTGGTGGTATAATTAATACAAATATGACACTGTAGGAATGAGCTACTCCTATTTTTTCTTCTTCTTCAGAG
>NW_013722649.1:0-310 GCF_000517525.1 Limulus polyphemus | reverse complement strand
TGTCGGTTACACGTGTTTGTACAAGCTGTCGGTATAACGTGGGTGTGTACAAGCTGTCGGTATAACGTGTGTGTACAAGCTGTCGGTATAACGTGTGTGTGTACAAGCTGTCCATATAACGTGTGTGTACAAGCTGTCGGTATAACGTGTGTGTACAAGCTGTCAGTATAACGTGTGTGTGTACAAGCTGTCGGTATAACGTGTGTGTACAAGCTGTCGGTATAACGTGTGTGTACAAGCTGTCAGTATAACGTGTGTGTATGTACAAGCTGTCAGTATAATGTGTGTGTACACGCTGTCGGTATAACGT
>NW_013722648.1:0-310 GCF_000517525.1 Limulus polyphemus | reverse complement strand
GAATGGCCCACCGAAAAATGGTCATTATTATTACAAAGCACAAAATGCTTATGCCGCTCTCTCTCTAGAAGAGTGCACGACTTATTACAAGGTTAAAGCAGTTATTCTCAAATCGTATGAGTTAGTACCAAAGGCTTATCACCAAAATTTTCGAGGTTATCGCAAGCAAGATAATCAAATTTATATGGAATTTGCCCACGAAAAAGAAGTTAATTTGGATCGATGGTGCAATTCTATCCATATTGGTGACAAACTAAGACAATTATGTCTAATTGAGGAATTTAAACATTGTGGACGTGACGACCTCAAA
>NW_013722647.1:0-310 GCF_000517525.1 Limulus polyphemus | reverse complement strand
GTCACCTGGACCTGATGGTACAACTGTTACTTAAAGAACACCTGCCACCTGAACCTGGTGGTAAAACTGTTACTTAAAAAACACGTGTCACCTGAACCTGATGGTGAACCTGTTACTTAAAGAACACCTGTCACCTAAACCTGGTGGTAAAACTGTTACTTAAAAAAATACGTGCCACCTGAACCTGATGGTAAAACTGTTACTTAAAGAACACGTGTCACCTGGACCTGATGGTACAACTGTTACTTATAAAACACGTGTCACCTGAGCCTGATGGTACAACTGTTACTTATAAAACACGTGTAACCTG
>NW_013722646.1:0-310 GCF_000517525.1 Limulus polyphemus | reverse complement strand
AGATTTTATATCGGTGGTACTAACCTTATGTAATATGTAGAGATTTTATATCAGTGGTACTAACCCTAGCTAATATGTGGAGATTTTATATGGATGGTACTGACTGTATCAAGAATATGGAGATTTTATATCGATGGTACTTACTGTATATAGAATGTGGAGATTATTATATATCGGTGGTACTGAATCTATCTGTATATATGTTGTTATTACTGTATCTACTATGTGGAGATTATTATATGTCGATGGTACTGACTTTATCTGTATATATGTTGTTATTACTGTATCTACTATGTGGAGATTATTATGT
>NW_013722645.1:0-310 GCF_000517525.1 Limulus polyphemus | reverse complement strand
TTTGAGAGTATTCTGCTGGCTTCACTGTGGAATTCATGATGGTTTGAGAGTATTCTGCTGGCTCACTCTGTGGAATTCATGATGGTTAGAGAGTATTCTGCTGGCTTCACTCTGTGGAGCACATGGTGGTAGTGTTTATACTTGTATGTCTGTGTGTGAATAAGTGAATACTTGTAAATTTTAGTAGTTTTTGTTGCAATATCTTCAGTATACTTCAGTATCTAGGTGTTTTGTTGCAGTACCTTCAGTGTACTTCTATATCCAGGTGTTTTGTTGCAGTACCTTTAGTGAACTTTCTTCTGTATCCAGG
>NW_013722644.1:0-310 GCF_000517525.1 Limulus polyphemus | reverse complement strand
CAACTAAAGCTTTTGGGACTTTAGCGCTCAACTTCGTATGAATTACACAACTAAAGCTTTTGGGACTATAGCGCACAACTTCGTATGAATTACACAACTAAAGCTTTGGGACTTTAGCGCTCAACTTCGTATGAATTACACAACTAAAGCTTTTGAGACTATAGCGCTCAACTTCGTATGAATTACACAACTAAAGCTTTTGGGACTATAGCGCTCAACTCTGTATGAATTACACAACTAAAGCTTTTGGGACTTTAGCGCTCAACTTCGTATGAATTACACAACTAAAGCTTTTGAGACTATAGCGCTC
>NW_013722643.1:0-310 GCF_000517525.1 Limulus polyphemus | reverse complement strand
GTTTTATTACAGGGTGACAGAACAAGCCAACCCTTTTTTTACTCTTCAGCGACGTAAAGGTCATGGGACAAAAGGGTTGTCATCATTATTGGTGGGAACTTTAGATTCTGTATTTGATACAAAGGTAAAGAATTGAATAATTCCAAATTGGTTTTACTGCTTGCATGCCAGGATAAAGATTGATACAAAAGTATAGAATTAATAAATTCCAGGCTGGTTTTATTGCTTACATGTCAGGATAAAAACTTTAATACTAAAGTAAAGGATTAATAAATTCCAGCCTGGTTTTACTACTTTCATGTCAGGATAA
>NW_013722642.1:0-310 GCF_000517525.1 Limulus polyphemus | reverse complement strand
TAAAGTTATACACTCAGGATGGCAGTTTGTACATTATAAAGTTATACACTCAGGATAGCAGTTTGTACAATAAAATGTAAAGTTATACACTCAGGATAGCAGTTTGTACAATAAAATGTAAAGTTATACACTCAGGATAGCAGTTTGTACAATAAAATGTAAAGTTATACACTCAGGATAGCAGTTTGTACATTATAAAGTTATACACTCAGGATAGCAGTTTGTACATTATAAAGTTATACACTCAGGATAGCAGTTTGTACAATAAAATGTAAAGTTATACACTCAGGATAGCAGTTTGTACAATAAA
>NW_013722641.1:0-310 GCF_000517525.1 Limulus polyphemus | reverse complement strand
ACTTTACTTCGAACAACACTCGAGGTTGTGTGTACTTGGTTCTTCACAAATCAAGCACTGGGGCGTTAATAATCAGCTTTATCAACACTAAAGAAACATTCTGTTGTCACACATCTACGTTAAGGCTACAAATAAAGAACTGGGATGTTAATAATCAGCTTTATCCACACTAAGAAACATTCCGTTGTCACACATCAACGTTAAGGCTACAAATCAAGCACTGGGATGTTAATAATCAGCTTTATCAATACTAAAGAAACATTCCGTTGTCACACATCAACAATAAGGCTACAAATCAAGCACTGGGGCG
>NW_013722640.1:0-310 GCF_000517525.1 Limulus polyphemus | reverse complement strand
GTGTATAAAGAGTGTGATCGTTAAGTAGCTTGTTATGTAGTGGGTTATTGTGGTGTTTTAGAGTGTATAAAGAGTGTGATCGTTAAGTAGCTTGTTGTGTAGTGGGTTATTTGTGGTGTTTTAGAGTGTATAAAGAGTGTGATGTTAAATAACAAGCTACATAACGATCACACTCTTTATACACTCTAAAACACCACAAATAACCCACTACATAACAAGCTACGTAGTGGGTTATTTGTAGTGTTTTAAAGTGTATAAATATTGTGATCGTTAAGTAGCTTGTTATGTAGTGGGTTATTTGTAGTGTTTT
>NW_013722639.1:0-310 GCF_000517525.1 Limulus polyphemus | reverse complement strand
AGCTTTTAACAGTTCTTTGTGATTGAAAGTTGCTATTTTGGTTATCAGCTGCTATCTGGTGTGCCCGTATTTGAATTTAATTTTTTTTTCCTTAAAGAGTTTTCATTTTGGGAAGACGGTAAATACTTTTCTACAGTTTTCAAAACTGGTGAATCAATACATCTTACTATAATGAACGTAGCGTGTATGTCAGTGTCTATGTATGTAACCAAAATTCCTGGGTCATCTATTGAATGGTACCGCAAACAGAAATCCGTAAAAAAAATCACACTTTGGGGAGTTCAAGATTCAGAAAATTAGAAAAATAACT
>NW_013722638.1:0-310 GCF_000517525.1 Limulus polyphemus | reverse complement strand
AGGCTGGCAAGCTGATCCTAATAAATTGTATACCTATAGAACATTGGTAATCGCTATAGAACATGGAATGTTAGCGGCTGGCAAGCTGCTCCTAATAAATTGTATACCTATAGAACACTCTAACATTCCATGTTCTATAGCGATTACCGCGGCTGGCAAGCTGCTCCTAATAAATTGTATACCTAATAAAACACTGGTAATCGCTATAGAACATGGAATGTTAGAGGCTGGCAAGCTGCTCCTAATAAATTTCATACCTATAGAACACTCGTAATCGCTATAGAACATGGAATGTTAGCGGCTGGGAAGC
>NW_013722637.1:0-310 GCF_000517525.1 Limulus polyphemus | reverse complement strand
ATAATTTTTAGTGTTATTACACGATACAAATTGTGTTTGGTAATAAAGTTTTGTTTTTGTGTTATTATATTACACGAAACAATTTGTGTTTGGTGGTGATAATTTTTAGTGTTATTACACGAAACAAGTTGTGTTTGGTAGTAGTATTTTTTGTGTTATTATATTACACGATACAAATTGTGTTTGGTGGTGATAATTTTTAGTGTTATTACACGATACAAATTGTGTTTGGTAATAAAGTTTTGTTTTTGTGTTATTATATTACACGAAACAAGTTTTGTTTGTTGGTAGTATTTTTTGTGTTATTATA
>NW_013722636.1:0-310 GCF_000517525.1 Limulus polyphemus | reverse complement strand
AGTCCCTTAGTGATTTTCAAGAATTAGAAGAGTGATTAACAACACTACATTTTATATCTAGTCCCTTAGTGATTTTCAATAATTAGAAGAGTGAACAACACTACATTCTATATCTAGTCCCTTAGTGATTTTCAAGAATTAAAAGAGTGATTAACAACACTACATTCTATATCTAGTCCCTTAGTGATTTTCAAGAATTAGAAGAGTGATTAACAACACTACATTCTATATCTAGTCCCTTAGTGATTTTCAAGAATTAGAAGAGTCAACAACACTACATTCTATATCTAGTCCCTTAGTGATTTTCAAG